>NW_022589734.1:4815181-4926046 GCF_004348235.1 Phoca vitulina
TTTTCAACCAACATCTTATCAATCCCTTTTTTAAAAAAAAAAACATTTTTATTTTTCATTTTTAAAGTCATATTCTATCCCTTCATAGTAGTTACCCGTATTTTTGGCATATATATATAAGTTGTTCTCTCTTTAAAATCTTGAGATAGTTTCTTCTAACAGATCAAAATATACTCTAAATCTCTAGTGTATGGTTTTTTTCTACTCCCCTGCCTGATCACATTCTCTCCCTTTTTTCTTTTTTTTTTTTTAATCCTCTTCTTTCTTTTTTCAAACAACTTATCAAACCTTTTAAAAAATTTTTTATAATTTCCATCTTTACAGTCATATTCCATCCCTTCATCATATCAACCCTTATTTTTGTACATATATAAGTTTTTCTTTCTTTAAAATTTTGGGAGGGACTTTCTTTTAACAGACCAAAATACACCCAAAATCTAGTGTGTGGCACTGATCTATAATCCAGCCTGATCATATTTGATCACATTCTGTTTTTGTTTTGTTTTGTTTTGTTCTGCTTTTGTTTGTTTTTATCTTTATCTTTTTCTTTTTTCTTTTTTTCTTTCCTTTTCTTTTTTCTCTCTTTCCCTTTCTTTTCCCACTGCTTCAGGTCTTTTCTGATTTGTTTAGAGTATATTTTCTGGGGACGTTGTTACCCTGCTAGCATTTTGTTCTCTCATTCATCTATTCTCCTCTGCACAAAATGACAAGACGGAAAAAATCACCTCAACAAAAAGAACAAGAGGTAGTACCGACTGCCAGGGACCTACTCAATACGGACATTAGTACGATGTCAGATCTAGAGTTCAGAATCATCACTTTAAAGATACTAGCTGGGCTTGAAAAAAACATGGAAGTTATTAGAGAAACCCTTTCTGGAGAAGTAAAAGAACTAAAATCTAACCAAGTAGAAATCAAAAAGGCTATCAATGAGGTGCAATCAAATATGGGGGCGCTAACTGCTAGGATAAATGAGGCAGAAGAAAGAATCAGTGAGATAGAAGACCAAATGATGGAAAATAAAGAAGCTGAGAAAAAGAGAGATAAACAACTACTGGATCACGAGGGCAGAATTCGAGAGATAAACGATACCATAAGACGAAACAACATTAGAATAATTGGGATGCCAGAAGAAGAAGAAAGAGAGACAGGGGCAGAAGGTATAATGGAGCAAATTATAGCAGAGAACTTCCCTAGTTTGGGGAAGGAAACAGGCATCAAAATCCAAGAAGCACAGAGAACCCCTCTCAAAATCAATAAAAATAGGTCAACACCCCGACATCTAATAGTAAAACTTACGAGTCTCAGAGACAAAGAGAAAATCCTGAAAGCAGCTCGGGAGAAGAGATATGTAACCTACAATGGTAGAAACATTAGATTGGCAACAGACTTATCCACAGAGACCTGGCAGGCCAGAAAGGACTGGCAGGACATATTCAGAGCACTAAATGAGAAAAATATGCAGCCAAGAATACTATATCCAGCTAGGCTGTCATTGAAAATTGAAGGAGAGATAAAAAGCTTCCAGGACAAACAAAAACTAAAGGAATTTGCAAACACGAAACCAGCCCTACAACAAATATTGAAAGGGGTCCTCTAAGCAAAGAGAGAGCCTAAAAGCAACATAGACCAGAAAGGAACACAAACAATATACAGTAACAGTCACTTTACAGGCAATACAATGGCACTGAATTCCTATCTTTCAATAGTTACCCTGAATGTAAATGGGCTAAATGCCCCAATCAAAAGACACAGGCTATCAGATTGGATTAAAAAACAAGACCCATCCATATGCTGTCTGCAAGAGACTCATTTTAGACCCAAAGACACCCCCAGATTGAAAGTGAGGGGGTGGAAAACCATTTACCATGCTAATGGACACCAAAAGAAAGCTGGGGTGGCAATCCTTATATCAGACAAATTAGATTTTAAACCAAAGACTGTAATAAGAGATGAGGAAGGACACTATATCCTACTTAAAGGGTCTATCCAACAAGAAGATCTAACAATTGTAAATATCTATGCCCCTAACATGGGAGCAGCCAATTATATAAGGCAATTAATAACAAAAGCAAAGAAACACATCGACAACAATACAATAATAGTGGGGGACTTTAACACCCCCCTCACTGAAATGGACAGATCGTCTAAGCAAAAGATCAACAAGGAAATAAAGACTTTAAATGACACACTGGACCAAATGGACTTCACAGACATATTCAGAACATTCCATCCCAAAGCAACGGAATACACATTCTTCTCTAGTGCCCATGGAACATTCTCCAGAATAGATCACATCCTAGGTCATAAATCATGTCTCAACTGGTACCAGAAGATTGGGATCATTCCCTGCCTATTTTCAGACCACAATGCTTTGAAACTAGAACTCAATCACAAGAGGAAAGTCGGAAAGAACTCAAATACATGGAGGCTAAAGAGCATCCTACTGAAGAATGAATGGGTCAACCAGGAAATTAAAGAAGAATTAAAAAAATTCATGGAAACCAATGAAAATGAAAACACAACTATTCAAAATCTTTGGGAAACAGCAAAGGCAGTCCTAAGAGGAAAGTATATAGCAATACAAGCCTTTCTCAAGAAACAAGAAAGGTCTCAAGTACACAACCTAACCCTCCACCTAAAGGAGCTGGAGAAAGAACAGCAAATAAAGCCTAAACCCAGCAGGAGAAGAGAAATAATAAAGATCAGAGCAGAAATCAATGAAATAGAAACCAAAAGAACAGTAGAACAGATCAACGAAACTAGGAGCTGGTTCTTTGAAAGAATTAACAAGATTGATAAGCCCCTGGCCAGACTTATCAAAAAGAAAAGAGAAATGACCCAAATCAACAAAATCATGAATGAAAGAGGAGAAATCACAACCAACACCAAAGAAATACAAACAATTATAAGAACATATTATGAGCAACTCTATGCCAGCAAATTAGATAACCTGGAAGTAATGGATGCATTCCTAGAGATGTATCAACTACCAAAACTGAACCAGGAAGAAACAGAACACCTGAACAGACCTATAACCACTAAAGAAATAGAAGCAGTCATCAAAAATCTCCCAAAACACAAAAGCCCAGGGCCAGATGGCTTCCCAGGGGAATTCTACCAAACATTTCAAGAAGAATTAATACCTATCCTTCTGAAACTGTTCCAAAAAATAGAAATGGAAGGAAAACTTCCAAACTCATTTTATGAGGCCAGCATTACCTTGATCCCAAAACCAGACAAAGACCCCATCAAAAAGGAGAATTACAGACCAATATCCCTGATGAACATGGATGCAAAAATTCTCACCAAAATACTAGCCAATAGGATCCAACAGTACATTAAAAGGATTATTCACCACGACCAAGTCGGATTTATCCCTGGGCTGCAAGGTTGGTTCAACATCCGCAAATCAATCAACGTGATACAATACATTAACAAAAGAAAGAACAAGAATCATATGATCCTCTCAATAGATGCAGAAAAAGCATTTGACAAAGTACAGCATCCTTTCTTGATCAAAACTCTTCAGAGTATAGGGATAGAGGGTACATACCTCAATATCATAAAAGCCATCTATGAAAAACCTACAGCGAATATCATTCTCAATGGGGAAAAACTGAGAGCTTTCCCCCTAAGGTCAGGAACGCGGCAGGGATGTCCACTATCACCACTGCTATTCAACATAGTATTGGAAGTCCTAGCCACAGCAATCAGACAACAAAAAGAAATCAAAGGCATCCAAATCGGCAAAGAAGAAGTCAAACTCTCACTCTTTGCAGATGATATGATACTTTATGTGGAAAATCCCAAAGACTCCACCCCAAAACTGCTAGAACTCATACAGGAATTCAGTAAAGTGGCAGGATATAAAATCAATGCACAGAAGTCAGTGGCATTCCTATACACCAACAACAAGTCAGAAGAAAGAGAAATTAAGGAGTCGATCCCATTTACAATTGCACCCAAAACCATAAGATACCTAGGAATAAATCTAACCAAAGAGGCAAAGGATCTGTACTCAGAAAACTATAAAATACTCATGAAAGAAATTGAGGAAGACACAAAGAAATGGAAAAACGTTCCATGCTCATGGATTGGAAGAACAAATATTGTGAAGATGTCAATCCTACCTAGAGCAATCTACACATTCAATGCAATCCCCATCAAAATACCATCCACTTTCTTCAAAGAAATGGAACAAATAATCCTAAAATTTGTATGGAACCAGAAAAGACCCCGCATAGCCAGAGGAATGTTGAAAAAGAAAAGCAAAGCTGGCGGCATCACAATTCCAGACTTCCAGCTCTACTACAAAGCTGTCATCATCAAGACAGTATGGTACTGGCACAAAAACAGACACATAGATCAATGGAACAGAATAGAGAGCCCAGAAATGGACCCTCAACTCTATGGTCAACTAATCTTTGACAAAGCAGGAAAGAATGTCCAATGGAAAAAAGACAGTCTCTTCAACAAATGGTGTTGGGAAAATTGGACAGCCACATGCAGAAGAATGAAACTGGACCATTTCCTTACACCACACACAAAAATAGACTCCAAATGGTTGAAAGACCTCAATGTGAGACAGGAGTCCATCAAAATCCTAAAGGAGAACACAGGCAGCAACCTCTTCGACCTCAGCCGCAGCAACTTCTTCCTAGAAACATCGCCAAAGGCAAGGGAAGCAAGGGCAAAAATGAACTATTGGGACTTCATCAAGATAAAAAGCTTTTGCAAAGCAAAGGAAACAGTCAACAAAACCAAAAGACAACTGACAGAATGGGAGAAGATATTTGCAAATGACATATCAGATAAAGGGCTAGTATCCAAAATCTATAAAGAACTCATCAAACTCAACACCAAAAGAACAAAGAATCCAATCAAGAAATGGGCAGAAGACATGAACAGACATTTTTCCAAAGAAGACATCCAAATGGCCAACAGACACATGAAAAAGTGTTCAATATCGCTCGGCATCAGGGAAATCCAAATCAAAACCTCAATGAGATACCACCTCACACCAGTCAGAATGGCTAAAATTAACAAGTCAGGAAATGACAGATGTTGGCGAGGATGTGGAGAAAGGGGAACCCTCCTACACTGTTGGTGGGAATGCAAGCTGGTGCAGCCACTCTGGAAAACAGTATGGAGGTTCCTAAAAAAGTTGAAAATAGAGCTACGGTATGACCCAGCAATTGCACTACTGGGTATTTACCCCAAAGATACAAAAGTAGGGACCCGAAAGGCTACGTGCACCCCGATGTTTATAGCAGCAATGTCCACAATAGCCAAACTGTGGAAAGAGCCAAGATGTCCATCAACAGATGAATGGCTAAAGAAGATGTGGTATATATATACAATGGAATATTATGCAGCCATCAAAAGGAATAAGATCTTGCCATTTGCAACGACGTGGATGGAACTGGAGGGTATTATGCTGAGCGAAATAAGTCAAACAGAGAAAGACATGTATCATATGACCTCACTGATATGAGGAATTCTTAATCTCAGGAAACAAACTGAGGGTTGCTGGAGTGGGGGGTGGGGTGGGAGGGATGGGGTGACTGGGTGATGGACACTGGGGAGGGTATGTGTTCTGGTAAGCGCTGTGAATTGTGCAGGACTGTTGAATCTCAGATCTGTACCTCTGAAACAAATAATGCAATATATGTTAAGAAAGAAAAAAAGAAGAAGAAGAATGTAGCAGGAGGGGAAGAATGAAGGGGGGGAAATCGGAGGGGGAGAAGAACCATGAGAGACAATAGACTCTGAAAAACAAACTGAGGGTTCTAGAGGGGAGGGGGTTGGGAGGATGGGTTAGCCTGGTGATGGGTATTGAGGAGGGCACGTTCTGCATGGAGCACTGGGTGTTATGCACAAACAATGAATCATGGAACACTATATCTAAAACTAATGATGTAATGTATGGGGATTAACATAACAATAAAAAAATTAAAAAAAAAAATGTTTGAGATCCACTATCATAGGTTCAGGAAGAGACTAAAAACAGGAAAGAAAACCAAAAGAATGGTTTTGTGAGCATGAATGCCTGATTTAGTGTGACTATAAAGAGAAAGAATAAAATCTGATATAATATGGATTAAGAACACTAGCAGCCCTAAAATCCTAAAGACTGATGGTGCTTCCCTCACCATATCAAAATAAAACAATATTAATGCATAGAATGAATGTAAGGAATTCAAACAAATATCTGAGATTTCCCTTGTATTTCTTTTTTTCCCAGCTTTATTGAGGTATGATTGGCAAATAAAAATGTTATATATTTCAGTTATACAATGTGACTTTTTAAAAGACATACAATGTGATGAGTTAATATATGCATACACTGTGAGATGGTTACCATAATCAAGTTAACAAACACATCCATCATCTTACATAGTCAGCTTTTTTTTTCTTTTTTGTGGTGGTGGTGGTGGTGTAAGAAAAATTAAGATCTACTGTCTTAGCAAATACAGTACTATTAACAATAATCACCATGCTATACATTAGAGCCCCATCTTTTAACTGGAAGTTTGTATCCTTTGACCACCCTTCCTCAGCCCTCAGTCCCTGGCAACCACCACTCTACTCTCTGGTTCTATGAATATGACTTTTTTAGATTTCACATATAAGTGAGCTCAAACTTGTTCTTCTGTGTCTAGCTTATTTCACTTAGGCATAATATCCTCCAGGTTCATCCATGTTGTCACAAATGACAAGACTTCCTTCTTTTATGGATGAATAATATTCTACTACACACACACACACACACACACACACACACACATTTTCTTTATCCATTCACCTGTTGATGGTGAAAGCTGAAAGTGATTCCTCTAAGATCAGGAAGAAAACAGGGATGCCTACTTTCATCATTTGATTCAACATAGTACTGGAAGTCCTAGCCAAAGCAATTAGGCAAGAAAAACAAATAAAAGGTATCCAGAAAGGCATCCACATCCCAGAAATAAAACATGCTTAACAATCAGCTCATCTTTGAGAAGGACTCCAAGAATATAGAATGTTGAAAAGATAGTCTCACCTGTTATTTCAATGATCTTTTTAAAGTTTCAAATAACAAAATCTTCTGTTCACCTTGTAAACTGGTACCCTTGCTTTGACAGACTCTAAACATGTTTCAGAGGGAATACGTCCTACATCATTCTATTATACATTATTACCCTTATACCAAAACTAGTTATACAATTTACAAGAAGAGAAAATTATAGACTAATATGACTCATGAACATAGATGTAAAATTCTAAAACAAAATATTAGCAAATCTAACCCAACAATGTGTAAAAAGAATTATAAACCATGACCAAGTAGAATTTATACCAGGAATGCAAAGCTGATTCAACATTTAAAAATCAGTTAATGTTATCCACCACATCACCAAGGTAAAGAAAAAAATCATATCGAAGATTGATCAAAAGATCTGAACAGACACCTTATAAAAGAAGGCACACAGGTGGCAAATAATCACATGAAAAGATGCTTACTATCATATGTCATTAGGTAATTGCAAATTGAAACAACAATGAGATACCACTACACATCTATTAAAATGGCTAAAATCCAAAAACTAATAATAACTAAATCTGGTGACGATGTGGAGCAACAGGTATTCTCATTCATTGCTGGTAGAAATGCAAAATAGAACAGCCACTTCGAAAGACAGTTTGGCAGTTTCTTACAAAGATAAACATTGTCTTTTTCTCCCTTCCAGGTTTATTGAGATATAAGTAACATATAACATTGTGTAAGTTAAAGGTGTACAACATAATGATTTGATATATATTGCAAAATGATCACCACAATAAGGTTAGCTAATGCAACCATTACCTCATATAGTTACAAAATTTTTTGTGTAGTGAGAAGTTTAAAAAAAAACAAAATACAACAACAAAAAAATCTACTCTATTAGCAACTTTCAAATGTACAATACAGTATTGTCAACTATAGTCACCATGCTATACATTACATCCCAAAACTTATTCATCTTGTAACTGAAAGTCTGTACTCTTTGACCACCTCTGCCCATTTTCCCCACCTCCTACCCCCCACCCCAACAAACTCTTACTGTATGTTATAGACTGAACTGTGTCCTCCAAAAATTCATATGTTGAAGCCTTATCTCCCAGTTTGACTGCATTTGGAGATAGGGCCTTGGAGTGGGGGGGGGGGGTAATTAAGGTTAATTGAGGTCAGAAGGGTTGAGCTCTAATCTGGTAGGACTGTTTTTATAAAAAGAGGAAGAGACACCAGAGATCTCTCTCTGGATTAAGTGAGGACACATCAACAAAGCCAAACCAGGAGGAGAGGCCTCACCAAAAACTAAATTTTCCCACACTTTGATCTTAGACTTCTGGCCTCCCTGAACTCTAAGATACACTTCTGTTGTTTAAGTCACCCAGTCTGTAGTATCTTGCTATGGCAGCTGAGTAGATTAAGATACTGCATGATCCAGTGACTGTTTTCCTACATATTCACCCAGTTGAGTTGAAAAGTTATGATCATACAAAAATCTGCACATGGATATCTCATAGCAGCTTTATTCAGAACTCACTCAATAGGTGAAAGGATAAACTGTGGTATACCCAAAGAAATATTATTTAGCAATAAAAAGAATGAACTATATTAAGCCCCACACACACATACAAAAAGACATGTAAAAAATTTAAATATGTATTGCTAAATAAAAGCAAATCTGCAAATACTGTATGATTCTAAGTATATGATATTCTAGAAAATACAAAACTATGCAGACAATAAAAAGATCAATGGCTGCCAGGGGTTCAGTGGAAGGAAAGAAAGGATGAATAAGAAGAGCAGAGGAGATTTCTAGGGCAGTGAAACTAGTCTGTATAGTGGATACATGACATTAAACATTTGTCAAAACCCTTAGAACTATATGATGCAAATTGTGAACCCTAATGTAAACTATGTACTTCAGTTAATAATAATGTACCAATATTGATTCATTGATTGTAACAAGTGTACCACATTACTGCAAAATGTTAATAGCAGAAGTTGTGCAGGTGGGGGAAGAATATGGGAACTCTGTACTGTCTGCTCTATTTTTCTGTAAATTTAAAACTATTCTAAGCAATAACATCTGTTAATTTAAAAACCATATGACTTGGAAAGGAAGAAGTAGAAGTTTTTATTTGGAAAACAAGATGTTTATATATACAAAATCCTAATAGATCTAAAGTAAAACTACTAGAAATAATGATTTTACGAAGTTGCAAGACACACAGTCTATATACAAAAATCATTTATATTCTATACACAACAGTAAACAATTAAAAATTGATATTTAACAAATACCATGGCACCAATAAATGTGAAATATGTAAGGATAAAATTAACAAAGTGTATGTAAGACTTGTATACTGTAAACTAGAAAACACTGGTCAGAGAAATTTTAAAAGATCTAAATAAATGGAAATCTATACAATGTTCATGGACCAAAAGACTCAATATTGTTAACAGGTCAATTCTTTCCAATTTGAGCTATAGATTCAGCACAATTCCAATCAAAATCACAGCAAGATATTTTGAAAAATCAACAAGTACACTTCTGTAGTTTGTAGTCAGACATATAAAGTGCTTTGAAGTTTACTCCCATCCTCACAAGAAAAACAGTAAACTGAAAATCAAGAACTCTTCTTTGATACATCTGAGAATTGAGATCACAGGGTAAACTGCTGCCCCCAAAACTGAAGAAACAAACAAACAGATACAAAGAATCACAGCTTACTGGGAACAAAGGCCTAGCAGAAGCTGGCAGCTAGAGTCAACATTACAAGAATCACTTTAAACTGTAACTGATGAATTGCTGGAGGCTTAGTGTGGGGAAACTTGAAGGTTAAAATACCTAAAAGGGCCAATTGTTTTGGGGGGAGTTCCACATTTAAAAGAGGTTTACCTCCAGGAGTCCTACCACTGTGAAGGTCAGAGAAAAATTCCCCTGTGTTTATAGGAGTGGTACTGGAAAAGGAACCATATAAAAAATGTGCCCAGAGCATTTTGTTCTTTTTAACAAGTTCTGCCCTCAAGGGAAGCTATTTTATCAGAGCATAACTGACTTGGTGGAGGGGGGTAGGTTTACCTTAGCCTCCTAAGGGGAGGGAAATAACTCCATCCTCCTATAGCCTTCAATGTGGAGGAAGAGAAATACCTAAATCACGATCACTAAAAGACTGAGACCTAATCATAGGACTATAGAATGCTTTCCCCCTCCCCCCCCCCGATACTTTACCACCATATCAATAGATCTCCTGTACAATCACAGGATATTACAGCTAAAATAACTGCAACTCAGGACTTATTTAGGGAATCTCTAAGGATACCCAAAGACAATAGGGAACACAAAAACAAAAGTACTGAAGTAAATTTTAACCTCTGACACCACTGCTACAGCAAACACAGCCTAACTCTCCGCCAAATAAACATAAAACCTCATAATAAAGGCTTATCTATCTCATTTCAAAACCTATGAATTTCAACAAAAAATTTCAAGTCATGCTAAAAGGCAAAAAAGCACAGTCTGAAGAGATAAAGCAAGCATCAGAAGTTGAGTTAGATATGCCAGGGATTTGGGGATAATTAGATCAGAAATTTTAAATAACTATAATTAATATGCTAAGAGCCATAACGGAAAAAGTAGATAACATGCAAGGGTAGATAACGTAAGTAGGTAGATGGAAATGCTAAGAAAGAATTTTATAAAATTCTAGAAATCAAAAACACTGAAAGAAACGAAGAAAAGGGGCGCCTGGGTGGCTCAGTTGGTTAAGTGTCTGCCTTCCGCTCAGGTCATGATCCCAAGGTCCTGGGATCAAGCTCCGCATCGGGCTCCCTGCTCAAAGGGGAGCCTGTTTCTCCTTCTCCTGGCCCCGCTCATACTCTCCCTCGCTATCTCTCTCTCATAAATAATAAAAAATAAAATCTTAAAAAAAAGAAAGAAAGAAATGAAGAATGAATGGGCTTGTCAGTAGAATGGACAAGGCCAAGGAAAGAATCAGGAGCTTGAAAACAGATCAATAGAAACTAACCAACTAAAATGCAAAGAGAAAAAAGGATTAAAAAAATGAAACAGATGGGGCACTTGAGTGGCTCAGTCATTAAGCGTCTGCCTTCGGCTCAGGTCATGATCCCAGACTCCTGGGATCGAGCCCCGAATCATGCTCCCTGCTTGGCCAGGAAGCGTGCTTCTTCCTCTCCCACTCCCCCTGCTTGTATTCCCTCTCTCGCTGTGTCTTCTCTGTCAAATAAACAAATAAAATCTTTAAAAAAAAAAAAAGGAAACAGAATGTCCAAAAACTATAAGACAATTACAGAAGGTATAATATATGTGTATTAGAACTGCTAAGAAGAGAAAAAAAAGAACAGAAGAAATATTTGAAGTGATAATAGCTGAGAATTTTCCAAAATTAATGACAGGAAATGCAGAGAATTAGAAGCAGGATAAATACTAAAATATATATATATCTAGGCATGTCATATTCAAACTGCAGAAAATCAAGGATAAAGAGAATATTTGGAAGAAGCCAGAGAAAAAGAATACCTTACCTATAGCAAAACAAGGATATTAGTTATATCAGATTTTTCACCAAAAAACATGCAAGAATGAAGAGAGTAGAGTGACATACTTTAAATGTTGGGAGAATCAAAAATAAAAACACCAACCCAGAATTCCACGTCAAGTGAAATTATCCTTCAAAAGTGAGAAGGCTTGGGGTGCCTGGCTGACTCATTTGGAAGAGCATGTGACTCTTGATCCTGAGTTCAAGCCCCATGTTGGGTGTAGAGATTACCTAAATAAATAAACTTAATAAAAAAATTAAAAAACGAACAAATAAACAAAAGTTAGAAGGCTTATCCTCCTATGTCCAAACAGGGAAGGTAGGTAGCAGAGTTTACTCAGGGTGAGGATTTTAGGAGGGAGAAGCTATGAAAAGCAGATAGACAAGGGAGTTAAGCACATAATCAAGAAAGAATAAGTGAAATAATGTAACATGGAATCTAAACTAGGCAGAGAGAAGAGCAAAAAGAAAAGAGAACATGGAAGGGTCAAAGAGTTTAGGGATCACAATGAGATTGAAATTCTTAATTGGACAGCTAACATCATAATCAATGGTGAAAAACTAAGAGCTTTTCCCCTAAGGTCAGGAATGAGACAAGGATGTCCACTCTCACCTTTTATTCAACATAGTACAGGAAGTCCTAGCCATAGTAATCAGAAAGGAAAAAGGAACAAAAGGCATCCAAATTGGTAAAGAAGAAGTAAAACACACTATTTGCAGATGAGATGATTCCATATATAGAAAACCAGGAAGATTCCACCAAAAAACTACTAGAACTGATAAATGAATTCAGTAAGGTCGCATGATACAAAATCAATGTGCAGAAAGCTGCTGCATTTCTATACACTACAAAGCAGAAGAAAGAGAAATTAAGAAAACAATCCCATTTACAACTGCACCAAAAATAGTCAAATACCTAGGAATAAACTTAACAAAGGAGGTGAAAGACCTGTGCTCTGAAGGCTATAAAACACTGATGAAAGAAACTGAAGACAGCACAAACAAATGGAAAGATATGCCATACTCATGGATTGGAAAAAACAGTGTTCACAGGTCCATACTACCCAAAGCAATCTATACATTTAATGTAGTCTTTATCAAAATACTAACAGCATTTTTCACACAACAAGAACAAATTTCCATGGAACTATGGAAGATCCCTCATAGCCAAAGCAATCTTTAAAGAGAAAAACAAAGCTGGAAGCATCACCGTTCCAGGTTTCAAGTCATATTACAAAACCGTAGCAATCAGGGGCGCCTGGTGGCTCAGTCGTTAAGCATCTGCCTTCGGCTTGGGTCATGTTCCCAGGTCTTGGGATTGAGCCCCGCATCGGGCTCTTCGCTCAGCGGGAAGCCTGCTTCTCCCTCTCCCACTCCCCCTGCTTGTGTTCCCTCTCCCGCTGTGTTTCTGTCAAATAAATAAATAAAATCTTAAAAAAAAAAAAAACTGTAGCAATCAAAACAGTATTGTACTGGAACAAAAATAGACACATAGTTCAACGGAACAGAATAAAAAGCCTAGAAACAAACCCACAATTATATGGTCAATTCATCTTCGACAAAGAAGGAAATAATATATGGTGGGAAAAAGACAGTCTCTTCAACAAATGGTGTTGGGAAAACTGGACAATTACATTCAAAAGAATGAAACTGGACCACTTTCTTACACCATACACAAACATAAACTCAAAATGGATTAAAGACCTAAATGTGAGACCTGAAGTCATAAAAATCCTAGAGGAGAACACAGGCAGTAATTTCTCTGACATTGGCCATAACGTCTTTCTAGCTAAGTCTCCTGAGGCAAGGGAAACAAAAGCAAATATAAACCATTGGAACTACATCAAAATAAAAAGCTCCTGCTCAGCAAAGGGAACCATCAACTAAACAAAAAGACAACCCTCTGAATGGGAGAAAATATTTGCAAATGACATACCTGAGAAAGAGTTAGTGTCCAAAATATACAAAGAACTTAAACAGCTTAACACCAAAAAAAAAAAAAAAAAAAAAAAAAAAAATCCAGTTTAAAAATGGGCAGAAGACATAAACAGATATTTCTCCAAAGAAGATATCCAGATAACTGACACATGAAAAGATGCTCAACATCACTCATCACAGGGAAATGCAAATGAAGACCACAATGAGATATCACCTCACACCTGTCAGAATAACTAAAATCAAAAACACAAGAGGGCGCCTGGGTGGCTCAGTCGTTAAGCAACTGCCTTCGGCTCAGGTCATGGTCCCAGGGTCCTGGGATCGAGTCCCACATCAGGTTCCCTGCTCCACGGGAAGACTGCTTCTCCCTCTCCCACTCCCCCTTGCTTGTGTTCCCTCTCTCACTGTCTCTCTGTGTCAAATAAATAAATAAAATCTTTAAAAAAAAAACAAAACTAAAAAAACCCCACAAGAAACAAGTGTTGGTGAGGATGTGGAGAAAAAGGACCCCTCTTGCACTTTTGGTGGGAATGAAAACTGGTGCAGCCACGGTGGAAGACATTATGCAGGCTCTTTAAAAAATTAAAAATAGAACTACCACATGATCCAGTAATTTCAGTACTGGGTAATTATTCAAAGAATACAAAAAACACTAATTCGAAAGGATATATGTGCCCCTATGTTTATTGCAGCATTATTTACAATAGTCAAATTATGGAAGCAGCCCAAGCATCCATCAATGAATAAATGGATAAATAAACTGTGGCGTATATACACACAAAGAAATACTCTTCATCCATAAAGGTGAATGAAAACATAGACAGACCTCAAAGATACTATGCTAACTAAAATAAACAAGACCCAGAAGGACAAATGTATGATTTTATGATTTGTATGATTTTACTTATTTGAGGTAGCTAGAATAAGCAAATCATAGAGACAAACAGCAGAATAAAGGTTACACTAAGGCATGGGTAAGGAGAAAAGGAAGAGTTATTGTTTAATGGGAATACAGTTTATGTTGACAATAAAAGGTTGGAGATGATGAAAAGCGTTTGTGTATAATTGGTAGTGATGAGTACACAGCACTGTGGATGCAATTAATGCCACTGAGTTGTACATTTACAAATGGTTAAGATGATAAATATCATGGTATGTATATATTACTAAAATTTTAAAAACTGTTAAAAAATAAAGGAGAAATAGTTACTCAGAAAACTAAAAATTGACAAATTCTAAAATTCATATGGAAATGGAAATGGAAAGGACCCAGAATAGTCAAGCAATTTGGAAAAAATACGAAGTTGAAGGACTTACACTACCTGGTTGCAAAACTTGCTATAAAGTGGGGCACCTGAGTGGCATAGTTGGTTAAGCATCCGACTCCTGGTTTCAGATCAGGTCGTGATCTCAAGGTCGTGATCTATCCTCCACACCCTCTGCCCCTCCCCCACTCTATCTCTAAAATAAAAATACATCTTTAAAAAAAACTTGCCATAAAGCTACAGTAATTAAGACTGTGAAGTTTTGGTGTAAGAACAGACACATTGATCACTGGAACAGAATGGATAGTCCAAAAACATACCCATACAAATATATCCATCTGATTTCTCAACACAAGGACCAAGGTAATTTAATAGTGTTGGAACAACTGGATAGTCATGAGAGAAAAAAATAAAAAGAATCTTATCTCGCACTGTAACAAAAAAATCACCTGGACAAGCTAAAATTACACTATGCCTAAAACAAAACATCAAAGAAAAAAGGTTTCCTTCACTGAAAATACATTTCTTGTGTAAGAAACTGTATGTGTTATAACAGATTTAAAAAAATGGAATTAGTCACATATAGTTAATATGACTTTAGAAGAGCATTGAAACAAAAGCTGTTTCAAGGCAGCCCAAAAAGCTAAAATAAACTACTCCCCCAAAAGCAGTGAACTGTTTTCAGTAAGGCTTTCTAAGTTCTCAAAGCACTTCATATTAGATTTATTTTTACAACAAGTTTAGAGAAGTTGTAATTTTAAAAGTCTCTGTTAGATATTTACCTAAAAGCTATTATCAGCCACTTTTCTTATCAAATATTATGTCTTAAATCACAGAGCTGAAAGTAACAAACTTCCCAAGAGTGATATTTAGACAGTGGTTAGCTAAACATTTCAAAGAACAGAAAGAGGATCAGTAAGAAAATCACATAACTAAGAAGATAAACGATCATACCAGTTTTTTCTTCCATAAATTACCAACTCAAGGATAGTACAAATTAATTAAAGAAGTGGGTAGTTGTGTTGCCTCTTCCATGTTTCTTTTTTAAAGATGTATTTATTTATTAGAGAGAGAAGGGAGAAGGGGCAAAGGGAGAGGGAGAGAGAGTTCTAAGCACACTCTGCTCTGAGCATGGAGCCGGACATGTGCTCGATCTCACAACCCTGAGATCATGACCTGAGCAAAAATCAAGAGTCAGATGCTAACTGACTGTGTCACCGAGACACCCCTAAATATATTTTTAAAATTTAGAGAGATATGTATAAAATCCTAACACACAGTGGAAAAGTGACAAAATTATAGCTGTGCTGGACCATTCAATAGGAATGGTACACTGCTAAGTTTTTCAATTACATAGTAGAATACAGGTTCCCTTGGAAGGGCATTTCCTAGGACCCAGAAGTTGCTCTAATTCATACAGAAAAACTGGAAGTGATTCAAAACACCTCATTATTCTCAAAACCCTTTTAATTACCATGGAGTATCAGCAGCCACTGCAAAGGAGCAGAAAGAAAAGAGAATTAAAGACAGTATGTCTTAAACAACTTGTTTTTAAATCCTGTCTCTGCCAATTTACTGGCTATGTGAACTTGGAAAAATTACCTAACATCTCTGTTTTGCAGATTTTTAATCTGTAGAATGAAGATAATATTGCCTACTGCATAGATTTATTAAGAAGGTTAAATGAACTAATATGTTTAAAGCACTCATTACAGTGTCTAGTACATAGTAAGTGTGTTTGTTATCATCATTATTACATTATTATTATTATGGAAAATGCTAGGAAAAAGACACTTTTCAAAATTATTTACAAAAAGTGGTTAGGAAGATCAATTCAGCATATAGAGTCCGATGCCAATTTTGATGTTTGACTATTAATAGCTTTCAAGCCCAACATTCCCCTATCCTCCTTGTCCCACATCTGAGCAAGATGATAAAGTCCAAATGTCCCCTACTTTGGTGTAAATTCAGACCACACCAGCCTGGCCCCTGGCATGGGAACTCTACCCCTTAACCACAAGGATAGCCCCAAACCTGTCTTCTTTCCCTGCTCTCTCAAGCCATTTTCAAACCAGGTTAGGAGCCAGCTATGTTCTCCCCCAGAAAGCCTCATTGTGTACATAAACTTTTTCATACCTGCTTGGCGTATTTGTGGTGTCCTCAATCTCAACATCAGAACCAAATTCTGGGTGGGGTCTATCTTCCTTCTATGCAAGGTTTTCCAAAGAGAGAAGAACTAATCCAAACAAAAATTAATTATATAAAAAGGATTGAAGAATGTTATGAGAAAGCCGAGAAGTCAACTAAAAGATTCTGAGAGACACATATTATGGTGTCAAATGTATATATGAGTATCTAAAAAGTAACTATTATAAGAATTTCAAAACCTTCTAAAATATGTTAGTATCAATAAAGTGAAAAACAACAGGCCTTGAGTCTCATTTTCATAGGTCTCAGGATTATCAAATTATTCATAAAATATACTGATTAAAAGGCAAGAGAATATTTAATTGGGGAGGGGCTCTATACTCCTATTTCCAAATTCAAGTTCCATTTTTAAAACAGTAATACAGAATATTTTAATTTAAAAAAATTTTTTTTTTTTAATTTCACCCATCAAGTTTTGCCCTTCTTCACTGGTTCTACCTAAGTTTTTGTTTGTTTTGTTTTGTTTTTAAGATTTATTTTAGGGGCTCCTGGGTGGTTCAGTTGGTTGGATGTCCAACTTTTGGTTTCAGCTCAGGTCATGATCTCATGGGTCATGAGATCTAGTCCTGCATCTAGCTCCACGCTCAGTGGAGAGTCTGCTTGAAAATTCTCTCTGCTCCTCCCCTCACTCATGCTCTCTCTCTCTCTAAAATAAATAAATCTTTATTTATTTTTAAAGATTTATAAATAGAGAGCATGTGCCCACGTGCGAGTGGGGGGAGGGTCAGAGGGAGAAGGAGAGAGAATCTCAAGCATATTCCCCGCTGAGCCCAGAGCTGGATGTGGGGCTTGATCTCATGACCCTGAGATCATGACCTGAGCCAAAATCAAGAGTCAGACGCTTAACTGACTGAACCACCCAGGCTCCCCAGGTTCTGCCTAAATTTTAAATGATGAAAAATAACCTACAAAAGTGTCACATTAGATCTAAAAAAAAAAAGAAAAAAATTAAGGAAAATGCCAAAAAAAAAGGAACTGGAAGGAAATGTACCAAAATGTTAGTAGGACAATGTCTTGGTGGGAGAAATATAGATAACCTATTTTTCACTTTATAGTGTTCCATATTTCCTAGCTTATCTCCTAATAGCAAGCCACTTACATATGTTGCTGTTATTTTGTTTCCTTCACATTCAGTGTGCAAATGTGAATAGAAATTGTAGGCATGAGCACTGAAATGCTTGAGAATCTCAGGCAAAATTTTATCTGTCTAAAAAAAGCACAGGAGTATACAGATTATCTATAATCTTCAAAATGTTTGTGAAGACTAATCTGAAATGTTATTTTAATTCTATGAATTTTAGTGACTACAGATACCATTTAAACCTGCATCTATATACTTACAGATCAATATACACTGACGATAATAAGATCAATATATCAAACTAAGTCCTTTATAGATGAAAAAAAGCACAAGAATAAAGTTATAATTTATAAAAGGGTATAACACTGAAAGATGGAAATCCAGCCTCAAATATAAAAATCATCCTTTCATATTCATACTGACCTCATATTTCTGTTTAAGGTAGCCTCCTCTTCATCCAAGTGTTTTACCCCTGCTCTCATCTGTTTCTCTTTTACTTTGGTAACTTTCAGTAACTAGTATTTGTATATACCCTTATAGATTACAATGTACTTTTCAATGTATTGTGTAATTAAGAGGAACCACTCAGAATATCCAAGTAAAACTGACATTTATAAATTTTGTTCCTGGAAAAATGAATGAACTTATGTGTACCTAAAAATTAGAAGTGATCTCACTGGCACCTACCGGTATATATCATTTTAGAGTTTACAAGCCATTCTTATACACTATATGCTTTTAAAAAAGTTTCTAGTATTGAAGTATAGTTGGCATACAATGTTCATTTCAGGTGCACAACATAGTGATTCAACAATTGTATACATTAACACAATGATCACCACAGTAAGTGTAGTTACCATCTGTCACCATACAACGTTATTACATTAATATTGGCTATACTCCCAATGCTGTACTTTTCATCTCTGTGACTTATTTATAACTGAAAGTTTGTACCTCTTAATCCCATTTACCTATTTAGCCCTTCCCTCAGTCCCCTCCCCTCTGGCAACCACTAGTTTGTTCTCTGCATTTATGAGTCTATTTCCATTTGTTTATTCATTTTTCAGATGCTACATATAAGGGAAATCCATATGGTATATGTTTTTCTCTGTCTGACTTATTTCACTTGCATAATAACTTCTAGGTTTACCCATCTTGTCACAATGGCAAGATCTCACTTTTTATGGTTGAGTAATATTGTGTATAGACATTGTGTATATACATACCGTACCATCTTCAGCCATTCATCTATTGATGGACACTTGGGTTGCTTCCATATCTTAGCTATTGTAAATAATGCTGCATTGAACATAAGGGTGCATATATCTTTTTGAATTAGTGGGGTTTTTTTTTCCTTTGGGTAAATACCCAGTAGTGGAATTATTAGATCATATGATATTTCTATTTTTAATTTTTAAGGAATCTTCATATTGTTTTCCACAGTGGTTGCACCAATTTACAATCCCATAAGCAGTGCACAAGGGTTCCTTTGTTTCTACTTCCTTGCCAAACTTACTTCTTGTCTTTTTTATAATACCTATTTTGACTGATGCGAGGTGATATCTCATTGTGGTTTTGATTTGCATTTCCTTGATGATTAGTGATGGTGAGCATGTTTTCATGTATCTCTTGGCCATCTGTATGTCTTCTTTGGAAAATGTCTATCCATGTCCTCTTACTACTTTTAATGGGATTATTTGATGCTGAGTTATAGCAGTTATTTATATATTTTGAATATTAACCCCTTATTGAATATATCATTTGCAAGTATCTTCTTATTCAGTAGGATGCCTTCTCGTTCTGTTGATGGTTTCCTTTACTGTGCAAAAGCTTTTTATTTTGGTGTCATCCCAATCTTTGGGTTAATCTCTGTACACATTAGGACATTTAATACAAAGCAATTCCAATTTCCCCCAAAATACTACCTAGGACTTAAAACGGGGCAGTGCCAATCAACCAACCAAAGGAAATAGTGGACTTCCTTCCAGAGAGAACACCAAAGTTGCTACCAAAAAAGGAAGGAGCTCTCAACTGAAAAAGCAGAGTCAGGTAGCCAGTATCTCTTTCAAGATACAGGGAAAGTACAGAAATAGTTCCCTTGTAGGACTAATCCAACTCTGTAGCAGATCTCTTCACCGATAATCTATCAGATTCTCTACTAATAAGAATCAGATTTTCGGGGCGCCTGGGTGGCTCGGTCGTTAAGCGTCTGCCTTCGGCTCAGGTCATGATCCCAGCGTCCTGGGATCGAGCCCCGCGTCAGGCTCCCTGCTCAGCGAGAAGCCTGCTTCTCCTTCTCCCACTCCCCCTGCTTGTGTTCCCTCTCTCACTGTCTCTCTATCAAATAAATAAAATCTTTAAAAAAAAAAAAATCAGATTTTCTACTAATAATCTACAACAGGATGTCAGTCATCAGTTTAATAAGCACCAAAAGGAGGCAGTATCTATTCCAAATAGTTTGTTTAAATGGCAGAAGACTATAAATAGATGGAAAATAACTGAGGAAGCAGTGACAGAAACTGACAACATGCTTCCCCAGTGTATAAAAATGGCACATGTCCCGGAAGCTTTGATTTTATGCTTTCTTTGGTCTCGAGGACATTCGTAGTACATAGCTATCTAGCATTTCCTCACTACTTTGGGTTCATGGCTATTAGGTTATAAATTTTAACTTATGCCTAGTTCCCTACTAATTTAAAAAGTTTAAAAGCAAACATCTATATAATTACATTTTATAATAATTTCAACAAGAAAACATTACAGAATACATTAAAACAAAACGATTTAACAGAAAAGAAAGTAAAGCACAGAGTGTAGGCTAGCTCAAGAGAAGCAGCAGGGAAGACATGACCGTTGGGAAGGCAGTCTCATGCCCACAATCCTTCTACCCCACTCAGCCACATAAGAACAGGCCGTGGGCGGGAACACTTCCTTACCAAGGTAAAGAGTCCACACAGCCTGTGTTGATCTTATCACCTTGTGTAGGAAGATATATCCCTGTTTCAGGCTCATTGTGTGCTCCTTTGTTCTGCTGAAGTGGGCGCCTCAAAGGCCCTCAGACATGCCCCTAGCGTTCAGTATTTCAGTCTCCACAGGGGAGGTGTCGGCATCCTTCTCCCACAGCATACGCGGGGTTGGTGCAGGCCATTTGTCCTGCACTGGCTGCCAGGGGACCTGCTGGCCAGGGGGGACCAAAGCACACTGTTAGAGCTGATCTTGTTCTGCCTCTTCTATACTTGAGTAAAAGCATTGTTTCATCTAGTGCTTGACTGTGTTCTGTTTTCCTTGGCGACTCTGACATGAAGATGCTGTAGACAGAAGTGTCTGGACTTCTATTCCTGGGGGCTGGCACAATGATGAGCTTTGCTATCCTCCATATAGTTGGAGTCTTCTGGCATTGGTAACCGTTGCAGTGTTCGGCTTAACAGTAACGGCAAAAGTCATCCCTCCCTCTTTTGTCTATTTGATTAACTTTTCTAAGTATCATTGTAGTTCTCAAAGTATGGTCCATGAATCATTAGGGGTTCCCAAAACTTTTCTGTGGGGTCGACAATGTCAAAATGACTTTCATAATACAGGTATCCCTCATTATCTGAAAGCAGAGCGTTCCTATGAAACCTTCCATTAGGCAAAATGGGGTAAAGCGAAGAAACGATTACCATTAATTTATACAAAAAAGGTTTTAAGCGTTCCCAGACCCAATAAAACCCTCTTAGGCTTTTCTGATACCTTGCAACACATCTTGCTAATGGATGCACAAAATAAATTGAGATAAGGCACAAACGCTCACAGACACAGTTCAAAGCTATAGCGGCTCCGCACTGAGATGGCGAGTGTAGTTCCTGTACTTGGGGAGTATAGCTGCTCGCTGCAAAACAGAGGCTGAACACTATTTTTGCTTTACGTAAAAGTGGAAATCCTCTATGGCTTTCTTTCAGTTAGTGAGGAAAGAATATAACGTAGGTCTTTCATAAATGCAAGGTGGCATAATGCAAACTTTCAAAAATCAGGGGATACCTGTAATACCAAGATGCTGTCTGCTTTTGGCTGTGCTGACATTGTACTGATGGCACAAAATCAAAGGTGGTAAAACTGCTGGCACCTTAGTATAAATCAAGTGGCACCAAACTGTACAAGCAATTCTTGTATTCTTCACCAGTTTTAATTCACAGTAAACAGACTGTAACTCTATTGAGATATGTCTTTAACTCTACAAAATTAGGGACATATATTCAAACACAGATTAAAAGGAGACAATGTAATACATACACTAGAAAATCATTTTCTACTCCCACACACTTTGATTATACCTAATTGTATCAAACTGCCTGAAATTATGCAAACGACAAGATGCTAATCATACGGTTGCACTAAGACATGCAGGTGCCATTACTGTTCATGTCTAAAATACAATTTACCGAATATCCTCGAAGACGAATGAATAAGAACAGCAATAACAACCAAAAGAAATGCTCTAAACTTACCAGTGAAATTACTGTGCAGATTTAAATAAGTTATCATCATGAGAAGTCTCCTGTGATTACGTACATGTTCAGCTTCACAGAAAGCTAAACATTCTGGACACTAAAAAATACTATGATGACTGATTCCTTTTCTTGGTGACTGATTCCTATGCAGCCCCCCAAATCATTTTGTGTCAAGAAAACTTTTTCCATATCAAGCACTCCAACCAGCATGTGAAATTTTAAGTGTCTTCCCTTTGAGTTCTATTCAGTCATTTGTCAATTACAATAGAAATGGACAAATCCAAAAAGTCTCTTTTGACATTCACAGTGTAAGTACACTTTGGTCTAAGATATCAGGCTATATAGAAGGCTTCTTTCATCATAACATTTTAACAGGTGAATTCTTGTCATTTCTTCCTTCTTTTCTGCCTTTTTCAATTCTCTGTTTGGAAACTACTTTGGACACTTACTTGTACCAAGGTTTTGAGATTATATACTATAAACTCTTTATAAACCAACAGTTGTAAAGCACTCAGACTAGGTCTTTTATCTTTCCAACCTGATTTTAGCTCAGAGGATATTAGCCACAGAGAGAAAAGCCCTTTAGCAGGAATTGTCCAGCTTCTTCAAATAGTGTGCTTGCTTCACGTGTGTGGGGTACATGAGGACTGCTGTTTTGACCACCTGGGGTTAGAATCAGCACACAGAATTCAGGTTTGGGCGTACTCTACATTGATAACAGAAAAGGTATCTTTCTCAAATTTTCTTTGTTTTCTGACTAATCTACACTCTAAAATTGTTGATGCTTCATCTGAGTCAAAATTTATTTCTAGTTCAAAACTCTAATGCCACCTATCCTTTAGAAGAAAATTAAAATGTGGTTCTTGAGGTTTTTCTTTGTGCTGCTGGTAAACTAGCAAATCTTGCACCTTATATCTAATGAAAGTATTTCAACCAGTTGCAACCTGAGCTTCTAAGTCCTTCCCTACGGAAGAAAAAGGATTGGGCATTATGCTTTCCTCTGATAATTGTCAGGATCACATGAAATTTACTTGAATTTAAATTTGAATTCATTAACAACACAGACCTACAAATAGAAAAAAAAAAAACAGAGAAATGAATGTATGAGAAGGCATTTTAAATGACTGGTGTTAAATTCTTTTGTTCTCACAGTTTTATTGAGATATAATTAACATATCGAAGGGCTAATGTTAAATCTTTACTACAAGGCATAAAATTTTAAAAATAATCTATCGTGTGCGGTGCCTGGGTTGCTCAGTTGGTTAAGTGTCCCAAATCTAGATTTCAGCTCAGGTCATGATCTCAGAGTCATGAGATTGAGCCCCCTGTTGGGCTCTGCACTCTGTGCAGAGTCTGCTTGAGATTCTCTCCTTCTCCCTCTGCCCCTCCCCTGCTCGTATGCTCTCTCTCGCTCTCTCATAAATAAAAACTAAATAAATAAATAAATAAATAAAAATCTTTTAAAAATAATCTATTATGAATGTGGAGGGAATAATGTTGCTGAAATGACATCTAGTTATCTCTGATTCCACCCAGTAACACAATGATACACTTAGAACATATACAGGTCTATCTCACAAATTTGCTAGCTGAGAGTTTTTTTTTATAGATTTATTTTTTAGAGCATTTTAGGGTTACAGAGAAACTGAACAGAAAGTACAGTATCAATATATACAGTAGTTTCTCCTTACCTGCAAAGAATACGTTCCAAGACCAACAGTGGATGCCTGTACCCTCAGATAGTACTGAACCCTGTAGATACTGTTTTTTCCTATACATACATACACCCCTATGATAAAACTTAATTCATAAATTAGACACAGTAAGAAATTAACAATTACAATATATTATAATAAAAGCTATGTGAATGTGGTCTCTCTCTCAAAATACCTTATTGTACTGTACTCACCCTTCTTCTTGTGATGATGTTTGATGATAAAATATCCATGTGATGAGATGAAGTGAAGTGAATGATGTAGGCATTGTGACATAGTGCTAGGCTACACCTGACCTTCTGAAGATATATCAGAAGGAGGATCATCTGTTTCTGAACCGTGGTTGACCACAGGTAACTGAAACTGTAGAAAGTGAAACCATGAATGAAGGGGTGGGGAGGACTACTGTACTCTCTCTCCCTCCCACCCTCAGTTTCCCCTATTATTAACATCTTGCATTGGTGTGGTACAGTCTTTATAATTAATGAACCAAAATTGATGAATTATTAACTAAAGTCCATAGTTTACATTAGGCTTCACTCTCAGTATTGTACATTCTATAGGTATGGACAAACGTATAATGATGTGTATCCATCATTATAGTACCATACTATGCCATGACTTCTTTCATATACTAAGATTTCTTTCACTTAGCAATGTGCACGTAAGAGTCCTCCACGTCTTTTCATGGCTTGATAGTTCATTTCTTTCTATCACTGAATAGTATTCCAATAGTATCACATTCCATTGTATGGATGTACCACAGTTTATCCATTTACCTACTTAAAAACATAGCCAAAGAAGAACATAGCCTATTGAAGAGCATAGCATACAGTACATACAGATGTCTATTTCACAAATTGCTGCAATTAAAATTTTTTTAAATACAAAGTGCTTTAAATTCAAGGTAGATTTATTAAATTTTAAAAATTTTAGTGAAATGAAATTTCATGAATGAATGAAATGAATTTAATGAAAAATTAAATCTCAATGTATTGTTGAGCCTCTAACACATGGAAATATAACATATTTGCTAAAGGAGGTGGGTAGGAGAAAAGCTGTACTGGGCTAAAGAAATTACTCCGAATGGTAACACGAACTCACAAAGACAATAAATGAAGAGAACCAGAAATCATAGATAAGAAGGTCAAGGTCAGGGGTGCCTGGCTCCCTCAGTTGGTAGAGCATGTGACTCTTGATCTTGAGGTTGTAAGTTTGAGCCCCACGTTGGGTGTAGAGGTTAAAAATAAAATCTTAAAAAAGAAAAAGTCAAGGTCAATATAACAAAAGCTATAAATATGTATGTACTTGCTCTCTTTCTTTCAGCTTCTTTAAAAGATACAAAGTAATCATTGTAACAATATATTGTTGGGTTTGTAACATCTATATATACAATGTGTATAACAATTATACCACAAAAATGCAGAGAAATGGAATAAAACTACATTAGAGTGAGGTTTTTAATCTCATTGCAATTAAGTTAGCATAAAACTAAAGCTGAGTCTAGTAAATTAAGATGTTTATGGCAAGCCCTAAAGCAACCACTAAAAAAATGCTTTAAAAAAGTGAAAAAAAAAAAACACCTATGAATAAACTTAACCAAGGAGGTGAAAGACTTGTACTCTGAAAACTAAAAAACATTGATGAGAGAAATTAAAGATGACACAAATAAAAAGAAAGGTATTCTATGCTCATGGACTGTAAGAACCAATATTGTTAAAATGTCCATAACACTCAAAGCAATCTATAGATTCAATGCAATCCCTACCAAAATACCAACAGCATTTTTCACAGAACTAGAACAAATAATACTAAAACTTGTGTGGAAACGCAAATGGTCCTGAATAACCAGAGCAACCTTGAGAAAGAACAAAGCTGGAGGTATCATAATTCCAGATTTCAAGTTATACTACAAAGCTATGTAATCAAAACAGTATGGTACTATCACAAAAATAGACAAATAGATCAGTAAAACAAAATAAAGAGCCCAGAAATAAACCCATGCTTATATGGTAAATTAATCTATGACAAAGGAGACAAGAATATACAGCAGAGAAAAGACAGTCTCTTTAACAAATGGTGCTGGGAAAACTGGACATTCAAAAGAATGAAACTGGACCACTATCTTACACCATACACAAAAATAAACTCAAAATGGATTAAAGACCTAAATGTGAGACATGAAGCCATAAAACTCCTAGAAGAAAACACAGGCAGGAATTTCTTTGACATCAGCCGTCACAAAATTTTGCTAAATATGTCTCTTTAGGCAACAGAAATAAAAGCAAAATTAAACTATTGAGACTATACCAAAAGAAACAGCTTTTACACAGCAAAGGAAACCATCAACAAAATCACAAGGCAACCTAGTGAATGGGAAAAGATATTTGCAAATGATATGTCTGATAAGGAGTTAATATCCAAAATATATAAAGAACTCAAACAACACCAAAACAAACGAACAAATAATCTGGTTAAAAACGGGCAGAGCACCTAAATAGATATTTTTCCAAAAAAGACACACAAATGGCCAATAGACACACGAAAAGATACTCAACATTACTAATCACTAGGAAAATGCAAATCAAAACCACAATGAGATATCACCTTACACTTGTTAGAATGGCTTGAATCAAATAGACAAGAAATAATAAGTGTTGGCAAGGATGTAGAGAAAAAGAAACCTTTGCACACTGATGGTGAGAATGTATATTGTTGCAGCCACTGTAGAAAACATTAAGGAGGTTCCTCTTAAGATTAAAAATTACAAATAGAATGATCCAGTAATTCCACTACTGAGTATTTATCCAAAGAAAATTAAAACACTAATTTAAAAAAGATACATGCAGGGACGCCTGGGTGGCTCAGTCAGTTAAGCATCCAACTCTTGGTTTCTGCTCAGGTCATGATCTCATGGGTGCTGAGATCAAGCCTAGCACCAGGCTCCACGCTCAGCGGGGAGTCTGCTTGAAGACTCTCTCCCTCTGCCCCTCCCACACATGTATGCTTTCTCTTTCTCTCTCTCTCTCTAAAATAAATATATCTTAAAAAAAAAGATACATGCACCCCTATCATTATTTACAATAGCCAAGATATGGAAGCAACACAAGTGTCCATCCGTAGATGAATAAAGACAATGTGGTACCCATATACAGTGGAATATTATTCAGCCATATAAAAGGATGAGATCTTGTCACTCGCAACAACATGAATGGACCTAGAGGGTATAATGTTAAGTGAAATAAGTCAGACAAACAAAGACAAATACCGTATGATTTCATTCATATGTGAAATATAAGAAACAAAACAAATAAAGAAAAAAAGAGACAAAAAAATAGACCCTTAAATACAGAGAAAAACTGGTGGTTGCCAGAAGGGATGTGGACGGATGGGTGAAATAGATCAAGGAGGTTAACAGTACACCTATCATGATGAACACTGAGTAATGTAGAGAATTGCTGAATCATTATATAGTATGTCTGAAACAAATATAACACTATGTTGATTATACTTCAATTTAAAAAAAAGGAGGAGAAAATGTGAACAAAAATCATTAAAGAAAGTAACTGCTCCATTAGGAAATAGTCACCTGATGCAAAATAAAGCAGTAAAAGAGGGATAGAGGAACAAAAAACACATTAGACCATAGGAAACAAAGTAACATGGCAGACATAAATCCATCTTTACCAATAACATTGAATGCAAATGAATTAAGCATTCTAATCAAAAGGCAGAGGTCATCAGACTAGACTAAAAAGATCCAACTATGTGCTGTCTATAGGAGACACTACAACAATGATCTATCATTCAAGCATGAACCACTGGACAGCTGGAATTGTTGTATAATATGAGACAAAGTAAAGTAAAATTTTTTAAAAAGTTACTAGAGGGACATTTGGTAATGATAAAGGTGTCAATCCAAATGGAAAAGGTTTGTAAACATGAATGCATCTAATGAGAGAAGTGAAAGGAGAAACAAGTAACTCAACAATAATTGAAGTTTTTAAGACCTCACTTCCAATTAGACATCTAACAGACTCCAAAGTATGATCTGACTAAAACAGAACTCTTCTTTCCCCCCACTTAAAATCTGTTCCTCCTTCAGTCTCTATCTCTGTAAGCAGCAACTGCATCCATCCAATTGCTCAAGCCACAAACCTATAAGTTGCTGTCTCTTGCACCCCACATCCAATGAATCATTGAATTCTATAGCTTGTCCTTTCAAAATATATTCAGGATCCAGCCACTTTTTCCATTTCCACCCTGGTTGAAACCACCACCATCACTCACGAGGATTACTGAATTACACTCCTAACTGGATTCCATCTTTCCTTTTCTGGTGCCCTGCTGTCTATCTCCATACATCAGCCAAATGAACCCTCCAAAACAAATTAAATCAGGTCATTCCTCAACACTGAACTTATTCTATAAATTCGAAATGAAATCTAAATTCTACTACCTCCCTTTCCAGCTTTTTTCCTACTCCTTAATCACTGTACTCTCTTCACACTGAACACTTTATGATGCAATTCTTAAAAATTACAATGTATGTATATATGTATAAAAGGTGAGAAAGAATAGGCCCTACCATAAAACATGAATATTTACAAATTATAGCCAAATATAACTTTTATTGCAAAAAAAGTATTTCTAACTTATGTTTTTATGAATAATTTATATAGTAAAATATATAAAAAGCCTATGTATAAAACCCCTTAGACCCAGTGTGGTGATAGTATTTAACCATACACAAAATCTGGGAATAAACCATGCATGTTACCAAAAAAATCAGAACAAAAGAAATTTAAAAATACAAAAATCGAAAAAAACTTTACATGTAGAAATAGTTAGTTGGTATTTACTAATAAATGATCCAGGCATTTTCATTCATTATTTCAATTAATTCCCATAATAACCCTTGTGATGAGGACTATTACCCTCATGTTACTGATGTATAAAATGAGGCTCAGAAAGGTTAAATAAGTTGCTTGGTAGAGTGGTGAAGCCCAAGTCAACTCCCCTTGAATGGTCACGTTCCAAATACTATTCTAAATATCGCTTCATCATAGTCATATACAATAGTGCAAAACTGAAATGACATACACATCCACCAACAAAGGAAAAAAGAGACATCACCTGGTTATAAAAATGTTTACTGAAACTAGAATTATGTAAAAATAGATGGGTGTGTTACATGAAAAAGCCAACTATCGCATTCTACTCATGAGTACAAGAAAACTTAGTATTTCATATGGAAATAAGTCAAACCAAGCCAATATATCAATGTTGGTTCAGTTTGGACAATAGAACTCTAGGTGGTTTTGTTTGTTTTCTTTTGCTTTTTGTATTTTCCAGATTTTCGTGAATGCTTCAGAACTGTTTTTAAAACAACAAAAAACTACATTTCATGGAACAAAAGTCAAAGTTCTTGATTAGTAATAAAAGAAAATTCAGTCTCAATGTCTTCCAGCTACGGATTCGAAATCTAGATCTAAACTAGATAAACCTTAAGTATTATCTAAAAGGCGATCTACATTCTTTTAACTGACATCTGAGAACTCTCCATGGACCAGGAGTTTTTTTCAAAGGATTTTATGATACTCTTTATTTTGTTTGTAGCCTACGTTAAGATGAGCTAAATAAGAGCTTATCGGGATTGATGACTATGTAGCTTAGGTGGTCCAAACGTTAATAATCTCTTTCCATAGGAGGAACATAATTCAAAAGCACTTTCAAACTACCCCTGGAGTGTGTATCTTGCACGAAAGTAATAATACTTAAAAGGAAGCAAAGATGGTAAAAAAAAAAAAAAAAAAAAAAGGTCAAAAATGCATGCTTGTTCTCAAAACCTTGTCTCCGGGCCAGAACACTTTTTTGGTATTGTTTGGTAGTGAGGCTCCAAGCGTTGTGGGTTTTACGCTCCCTGTCTGCAAGAGAGTCAACGTCCGCTTTTTTTGAATTCGGCTTTTCGCGGCGGTCAGCAAAGCGTGCCAGGTCCCCCCGGCCGCAGGCCGCGGATCTCGGACCTACTTACTACTAGCCGGGCCGGCCCCGCGGCTCCGGAAAACCGCCTCAGCTCTAAAAGTGGCAAGAGCGGCGAGACTGACAGGGGCAAAAAAGCGCGTGCTCAGGGCCCGAAGGAGGAGCGCAAAGGCTGGGCGGCTCCGCCAGGCGCGACGGAAATGTACTGACCATAGAAAACCAGCTCTCAACCTACAACCGCAGCTAGAGAGAGGCTACCGCCGGGGGCGGCAGGCCGCTGCCTCCCTCAGGCACGCCCACCCCTTTCGCCAGACGCACGCATGCACGCACGTACGCACGCACGAGCGCGCTTCTCTGGGCGCGCGGACGGAGTGCCCACGGTCGGGAAGCGCGTGCTCGCCGAGGCCCCGCCTGTTCAGGGACTTCCGGCCGGCGGGTTCAGCCGCTATACTGTCCTTCCCGCGCGGGCCGGGTCTAGCTGTGTCTGCACGTTTTCGGTGCAGCGGTTCCCAAACTCTGGGAGGAAAAGCAGAAGAGTGAAAACCTGGACTTAAGTTTGTCCCTTAATAAACGTTTGCTGACTTATTTAAAGTAGTAAATGATGTTTGCCTTAATTTTAACTCCGCCTTCCCTAAACCCCATTCTTCCAAAACTACAACACAGTTTTGGGTGAATCCTTAACAAATCCCTCCTAGTGCGGTCCGAACTGGTAGTAACCGTGCAAGGGAAAGCGAATTGGTGAGAAAATCTTAAAGCAAATTTGCCAGCATCATTTTCTGAAATGTTTTGTTTTTGTTTTTACTATGCTCTTTTTAAAAAATTTGAAGGGTTTGTCCAAGTCTAAATTTGAGCCGGTCATAATGTGGCTTCAAACCTGAACAACTTAGCGTCTATTCTCCCCACCTATCCTGCCTTAACCACACTCGTACGGCATGGTGAGCATGGTCAAATCACTATGTATACATTTGAAACTAATAAAACATTACATGTCAATTACACTTAAGAAATTTTTTAGAATCAAACAGCAGAGGTGACAAAGGAGATAATACTGTGGTTGAGGAAACTGAGATTTGCCTATGAGCTTTCAGCAATAAGCTACTCAGCATTAAGGAAGAGACCCAGGGAAAATAAGGTATATCTGGATGCCCATCCATTGCTCTTTCCATTACCTTTAACTGAAAACACATTTGAATATCAAAGAGCTGTGTAGGTGGGTGCTCAATAAGTAGATGCTAAACAAATGACATTTCTGTGGGAAGCAGCAGAGTAAGGAAAGAGCACAGACAGGAGTTAGATTTCATTTCATATCCTGGCTTGGCAATTGGGAACTAAGTCATCATAAGTTACTTTACCTCCTGGTGCCAGTGTGCTAGGCTTCTTTTGCCCTAACGTATATTCTACTTTATATCCAAGATGAGATCTCTGGCAGGTTTGCACTTATTTCCAAGAATAAATCTGAAATAGGTTTGTACATACATAACTATGTTCATCTATTTTAATTTTAAATTTTATTTTAAATATTTTTTGTTATTTTAATAACATTTGAGCCAATCTGGATACAATGACACATGGCCTTGCCTTCATGGGGGCTGGGGCAGAGAATATAATAAACCATAAATATAAGAATAAATTCATGAATTCATACTACTTTTGAAAAGATACATAGGGGCACCTGGGTGGCTCAGTCGTTAAGCGTCTGCCTTCGGCTCAGGTCATGATCCCAGGGTCCTGGGATCAAGCCCCACATCCAGCTCTTGGCTCAGTGGGGAGGCTGCTTCTCCCTCTCCCTCTGCCTCTCCCACTGCTCATGCTCTCTCTCTCTCTGTATCTCTGTGTCTCAAATGAATAAATAAAATCTTTAAAAAAAAATACATAGAGATGAGAATCTAGAGGCAGAAACAATTAGAACTCTGAAATCCCAACCTACACACTATTAGTAAATAATAGATATAAACCATCTTTAACATACTTCTGAAAACTTTTTCCTATGAAAAAAGTCTTCCAAGTTATTATACCTGAATCTCATTGTTAAGGAGAAAGAGAAAAATCCTTCACACAGAAAGCAATGCAATTAAGGACCATATAAAGAAATGCTACAGTGGAGTCAGGGGAGGAGAGGGAATCCACAAAAATCAGTGTTAGTGTTCCATATTAATAGAGTCCACGAAGGTAAAACGTTTAACATTTTAAACACGTTTAGGATTAAGCCAACGAGGGACTCATTTTGTAAGAATATTTGTATATCTTCCCCTCTGAAAACCAAGATATATAGCAAGCCCAGATATTCTGAGGTCAAATTTCTATGGTGAAACCAAACTCAGTTGATTACAAGAATGAAAGCGATCGTCACCCCGATTTCAGGTTCCAGAGTATAAAGAAAGATATTCTTGAAAGAGAACGAATATAGAAACCTACGTGGTGTTAAAAGCTCTCCAAGAACCAGTAAATATTTTCTCATAAAATATTTCATTTAATCGATTACTGTAGAATTCATTATAGAAAAACAAAATCACATAAAGTGATTTGGACCAAAAATATTACTGAACCAGCAAACCTAACGACTCCCGAATCGTTACCCCGAAGTTAAGCAAAAGCTGAAAGGAAATGCAAAAGTTTCAAATAAATGTATTAATAATAATTCCATATTAAAAGACATTTACGTTCTAGATACAGTCCTAACCTCCCAGTATGCTCAAAATGTCTATCTACAAACTTTCCCTTAATGCCACTTCAGATTGGGTTATCTATCCAGTAATAAGGCATTTACTATGTCTCCTACTCAGCCCAGCAGCAAAATCATCATCTTGTCCTCGTTTGAAAATTAACTCAACTTGTGGGCCCCTCAGTGAAACTAGTTCTCGGAACCGCACACAAAATACCGATATCTGACTCCCTCTGTCCCTTCTTTAGCAAGTTTTCAGAACCAAATGTTCGGTGCCAACATTCACTAGCGGGTAAGCCTAAATCACTCACCCCTAAACCCTTAGCAGGTGCCGTCTATACCTCCTCACGCCCAACCCCCGCCCCGGAAGTTGCGTCATGGCGCTCGTGCGCCATGTCCCCGGATGCACTTCTATATCCGGATTCTTAGAGCGGACTCAGAGCTCCACGGTTCCCTACGCGGTTAGCACATGCGCGACGGCTCTGCTCCCTCTTCCTCCACTTCCACTACCTTATACCGTCCGGGAAGCCGCCGCCACCGCCGCCGAGGAGTCAGGAAGTTCAAGATGGCCGCCGCGGAGACTCTGTCGGTGCGGGAACAGCCAGAGTAAGTAGTCTCTGTGAGCGGTGCGGAAGGCCGGCGCCCAGGAGACCGCCGAGTGGGAAACCGCGGAGACCTGCACGGGCGGGCGGGAAAGTTCAGGCCTAACGGCGAGAGCCAAACTTTGTCTTTCCCCGCGCGATACGTTGTTGGGCGGGCGGGCGGGCGGCCTTCGAGCTTCGCTCTCCCGGAGGCCGCGGCTGTTGGGTCGAAGGCGGCCGCGGCCTGCCGCGCGTCGTTGCCCTGGGAGGCGTACGCGCGAGCGGCCTCTACAGGTCCCGTGCGCGAGGCGGCTGCCGCGACTGTGCGGTCGCGCCTTAGTATTTCTCCCTCTGGGACCGAGCCGAGCTCCCTGGCTGCAGCACTCAGTGGCATCGGTTTTGGGCACCCGAGGAGCAGTGGCGGGAGAGGGGCAAGCCATAAGACTTTCTGCCGTCGTCCTGCTGCTGGTGTCAGTTTTAGGACCTGAAAGCAGGGAGGAGAAGGGATGTAGGGCTAACCTCTTTGACCATCCCAGAGCTATATAATACTTTGTCGCTAACGGGGTACTTCATTTCCCCATCCCTGTGCTCTTAACTCCAGCATCATTCGATCTATTTTTTTCTCCCTCTGCCTGTTGGCAGCTTATTTGCCAACTTGCAAACTTGAGGCAAAGTAAGATCAAGTTCTTGGTTTTGAGGCCTGACATTTTTGGCCTGAGTTTGTAGGGCTTCTTTGGGAGTACAAGGGGAAGAAGTAGTAGCTACTTCCAAACCCAAGCACTTTATGTCTATAATTAAGCTAACGTAAGAATCTATGCGGCCAAGTGAAAACATAACTTGTATATCCTGCAAAGTCTAATCGTTGCTTAAAAGCAGTATTTTGTTCTCCTGTTCATGTTGGGAAAACTCAAACAAGAACCCAAAATAGAGAGTGAATTTCAAAACAGAATTCATAGAGCGATCGTTTTGTGCATCAGCATTATCTGATTTTTTTAAAAATCCGTTTTAGGAAAGAGATACAGTCTCCCAGCAACTAGGGACTGAGAGGAGAAATTTTTACTACCAGGCGCCCCAGCACTTCATTGCTATGCATTCAGTTCTGGACTCCTCAGTCATTTGCTTTACTCAGAAAATTAAACTAAGTTGAAATTAAGGGCTTTTGAAGACTGCTCTGTTATCTTCACAAATTGACTTAGAAGAGAGCAGATGGATTCTAAAGTTTTAACTAGACTTCACCTCCTTTTGTTTCTCATCGAGTTCACAGTGTGGCACGTTCCAGTATTTATGCCAGTACAATACAAATGTTATGCAGCTGTTTTTTCTAGCAATCTCTTCAAAGTTCTGTAGTATCATGTCCATTTATTTGATTTCAGGGACCGTTCAGATTAATTTTGAGGAGTGCTGGGATCATATTTTATATGCATATTCAAATACTAGACTTGATAATTAGCATTTATTTATGCCTTTGCAACATGAATGCCCCTGAAATAAATAGTCTTTAATTCTACCTCGCCTCCTCACAGGACTCTTGGTATAAATGGAGTATTTGGTCTGTTAAGTGTCCCACTTAAAATGTTTAACAAAGATAAATTTTGTATGAAAGCAAGTACTGTGCGCTGCTCATAGTGAATGCTGGAATATAGTGTCTGAACAGTTCTTTAGAGGACACTGAGTAGTTTACAATTGTATGAACTCTATTCGAAGTGGAACATTTGGGACGAAATAAAAAGTTAAGTTCCCTGAAGGCTTTTTAGTGGCTTTTACGTTTGTCCTTTAGCTCTCTTTAGTTCAGCCTCTTTGATGGTTTTAAACATTTAAATTTTTATCGGCATTCACTTATTTGCACTTACCAAGTACCAGATACTGTTCAAAGCACTGAACAAATATTTTATCCTTATAACGACCCTATGGTAGATACTGTTATTTTCTATATTTTACAAATGGTTAAACTGAAGCACAGAGAAATTAACTTACCCAAGGTCACACTAAGTGACAAACCCAGGATTTAAACCCAGGTAGTCTAATTCTAGAGCCCTGCTCCTAACTATTGTACTGTGTACTCGCCCACTATACATTGTGGCTCCTTTTAAAAATAGCCTTTAAGGTTTGAAATCCTTTTTATTGACTTCCAGTGTCCCAGAAAGGTCCCTTTTTTTTGATGTGACAGTTCTAATTCTTTGAAGCTTAATTTTCCACACCCAATTTGGAAAAGGAGGGATGGAGGAGTTCATTTTAAGACTAGTTGGTCTTTTGAATCCATTCTTATTTTTACATCTACATTAATTCTGTATTAAAGTAGTTGAAGTTGTCAGAGAAACAGGCTTAATTACTTTCTTTGTAAAGAAGAGAATGCTCACCATTCTGTTTCCAGAGCATAAATTGAATGCCTCCCAGATAAAATGTCATTAAGAGTATTCTTTTTAAAAATTTGAAAGACGAAGTTAAAATAACACTAGTGGTTCGTAATCAGTCTTTATTTTAAAGTTGTTTCATTGTGCCAGATGCCCAGAGACCCTTCTTTGAAGGATGAAACTTATACGTTGCATTTAACAAAATAAATGATAAAAACACTCCTAGCACTTCCATATAGTCTGCACTTTAAATCAGCTTCATTTCCAAATAATGTGATTTGAAGGATATTACTCAATTCTCAGTAAGTACTGTTTTATGACAGTCTTGTTGTAGACGATTTTAAATGTTGGTTTAAACATGGACCTGCTAAATGTGTAAATTGTAAAGTGTTAAATTGCAGAACGTAAATGTTAAAATGTAAATTTACATATATGGAACTTAAATACCTGTATTTATTATAAACGTGAACTATGCAAGAAGACTATGAAGTTTCTTATCAGGGTAGCTTTCCGTAAAGTTTTAGAAGAAAGTTGTTGATGATGAACCTAAATTAGCTGTTTTAGCACAAGCTTGTTATGTGTAATATGCCATCAATTCATTGAGTTCACGATTTCCTGATGTACCTAGTCAGACTTCAGTTGGTATTTTCTATGGAATTTGCATTGAGAGAGCAACTTGAGGAGGGTGAAGGTCTACTAACCCCAGTGTAGGAGAACTCTAGAATTATTAAGGTTAAACTACTAGGCCCTAAGTGCTTATAGCATCTTTATCAGTAGTGTAGTCATTTCTTTAGATAACATTCATTAAGTTACGTTAGAAACTAGGGACACTCATGGAAATAACTCAAGTGACACTGGACATCTTGATGTAGCTTCTAATTCTCAGAAGCTTTAGGAGCTAGGTTTTCTTTTGAAGGGAATTACTTCCTCTGTGGGTAAACTCTTAAGAATTTTGATTTGCAACTCCTTGAAGACTTGTAAATTGTAGAAAGCATTAGAAAAGAGTTCAAAGAGTAGATTTTTCTTGGGGAGGGAGGTAATTAAATTTAAATCATTTTGGGGCACTGCATTCACCAGATAGGTGTATGCACTGTATGAGGCAGTGGAGATAGAACCGAGCAAAAACAAAATGGTTCCTGTCAAGAGATGAGTGTAGTATAGCCAGTAAGCATAGCTGTAGTCTAATGAATACAATTTTTATGTGTTATTCTATATAAATCATTTATTGACACAACAAATTACTTATTGAGTACCTGCTTACTATAGGTTAGAAAGTTTACTAGGCCTTAGGGATAGAGCAGTGAACTAAATAAATTAAAATTCTGGTCTCATAGGGCATGTGTTACAATACGGAGAGACAAACAAGAATTAGGTGGTGGCAGTTACTTTAGAGAAAAAAAATAAGCAGAGAAAGGGGATATGTGTGTGGTAGGGTGAGGGTTGTGATTAAAATGAATTGGTGAGGAAAACTTGACTGAGAAAGTAATTTAAGCAAAGACCTGAAACTAGGCAAAGGAACCAGCAATGTATATGTTTGGGAAAAGCATTCCAGGTGGAGAAACAGCAAGTACAAGTACCAAGGCCCTGAAATAGGGTTTACCTATTATTTAAGGGGAGCGGTGTGGCTAAAGCATGGTAAGTGTGGGAGGAAAGTAGTAAGATCAGTGGGTTGGGGAGGTTGGGCAGATAGTATGGGGCCTTGTAAACAATTTTGGTTTTTATTCTCAATGTGATAGGAAGCAATAATCAAGTTTCACACAGAGTAGTGATATGATCTGACATTTTAAAAGCATCTTCAATCAAATGGAAGAGCTCTTGACTGACTTGGAATGTAATACTAGCCTTCTCACTAGCTTGATGTGTGTTTGACCAAAGGCAGGACCCTTAAACTTCCTTGAAACTTAGTCTCCTCTGTCCTGGAGACTTAGTATTTCTTCAGTACTTTGTGTGGTAGCCTTTTATATATGAACTTATTGCTACAACAAGCCTGTGATTTATCAATACTGTTATTTCCCCAGTTTGTACAGTTGAGAAAACTGAAGCATGGAGGAGCGACTTGCTTAAGGTTAGACTAGGTGTGTCATGTTGGAAACACCATTTGAACAAGGTAGTTTGACTCAATCCATGCTCTTTGACCATATTACTGAAAATAACATTCTTAGTATCAGCCCTGACAGCTCCACAGTGTCATGGTGAGTAAATATTAATCCACTTTCTGAGGAAGAATACTCTGTTACTTTTGAGGCACTTGGTTTGTGCTAGGCACTATTATGAGCCTTAATAACATCTGTTAACAACCATGCAATCCTTACAGTTTGCTTTGAGGTAGGTACTATTTTCTCCAGTTTGTAGATGAGGTGCCTGCAGACTTGAGGCTACACAACTAGTATTGGAATCAGGATTTGAAACCAGATAGTCGGGCTATGGAGACTGGTTCCTAAAGACACATTAGAGGATCTTTAGATAGTTTGAGTTTTAACTTATTGACTAGAATTTTGTACTTTGGGCACTGAGATTTTATATGCCTGAAAATCATTGTCAGCCTTTAAACAGGTTCTCCATACTTGTCTCTATATCTTGAATTAGCCTAATTCAGTTTTTCTCACACATTTCCCCCTATAAGTCAAGTTTCGGGGGGGAAAAAAAAACCTGTACTACCACTTTCTAGGTTGTGTGATGGGAGATTTCAGGGTAAGGGAAGTGGTTACCTATATGAGGATATAGCCTATATAAGGAACAAAGTTGAAAAGTCTTTGTATCGGGGCACCTGGGTGGTTCAGTCGGTTAAGCGTCCGACTCTTGGTTTCAGCTCAGGTCGTGATTTCAGGGTCCTGGAACGAGCCCCATGTAAGTCCCCATGCTCAGCGGGGAGTCTGCTTAAGGATTCTCTCTCTCTCCCCCCCCCCCCCCCCGCTGCCTCTCCCTGCGGGTGCGCGCACACTCTCTCTCTGTCAAATAAAAACCTTAAAAAAAAAGAAAGAAAAAGAAATGTCTTTGTGTATTCTACTTAAATCTGTGGTTTCCCCCCTCTTCCCACCATAATAGAACCATGTTGTTTGTTTTTGTTTTTTTTTTTTTCACATAAAGATATTACACTTTCTTTTTCTAAGTCTTTGAGAAAATTTGATGATCCAGAGAACCCTGGAAAGCCTCTTTGCAAAGCCTCTTTTCTCCACCGGTGCCAAAAGTTCAGTTGCAGCTTCTACAACCATTCGGTATGGTCAGGGGGGATTTATTTTTTCCCAACAGAGAAGAACAGCCATTAGCAGCCTTCTATTTTTGATGTCTCGCCCAACTGTGAGGAATGTGCTAGTTTTAATTCATGTTGATTCCTGTAAGCATTTGACTGTCTCAAGTATTTCCCCCAGAACTTTTTCAGGAAATGGAGGTCATTTGGCTGATATTTGCTTCGTGACTCCAGGTTCCTTAATTTATTGGACAGAGGTAGTAATTTATTTTAAGGACAAAGTGATGAAATGGGGAAATTTATAAAGCTAAATATTATATATTTTATTTTTCATACGTGTTTGAAGTGCAAGTCTGTGGAAATTCCATTTGTAGGACCAAGTTGACATGCCCATCTTAACATTGTATGCTACAAGAACTCTTCTGATGACGGAATTTTGATTAAAGTGCACTGGAAGATGCAAATATATATATATATTCTGTCGTCTTTGTTATATATTTATTTTTTGTTTGTTTATTTATTCTGTCGTCTTTGTTCCCCATTAGAGAGAAGTCAGTCCAAACTAAAACCTCTCAACCAGAAGATACAGCTTTCTCTGCAGCTGTCTTCAATACTTTCCTCTTTCTCACAGTCCACAGTACCAAAATGGAGATTGGCAGTCTGACAAAAATTTAAATTTCCTGCCATGTGGTAGTTGTATGTTCTTCATGTTCTCCACACCACCTCATTGTTATCAACTAAGAACTTTTCAAAAATACCTCTAGTATGTCACCTCCCTCCTCAGCCCTTCCAATTTTACTGAAGACTGAGACCTGACTGGAGGGCCAGATTTTCCTCTGACTCCTGCCATAATGGCAGTGTCTTTACAGACCACTATCCAGCAACCTAATCCTGCAGTTCCTAGGCCTCTGACCCCAGTGAGCCTCTAACTCTATCTCAGCCATTCACTCCCAGAATCTCCTGCAGTATCTTTTCATCTCCTGGAATTGGTCCATTTGAGATCTTAACCATTAGACCAGTTTCTTCACAAGTTTGATGCCTGGCAACACTGATCTGCTTATAGTTTGCTATTTATAACTGTACCTTTTGTCACCTTTTTTTTTTTTCCTATCTAAAGTACTCTTTTCCCTTCTCATTAATTTCTTACTCATTCTCTAGGACATTTTTACTCAACCTTTATTTTATAATCTGTGTACCTTCTCAATAAACATTCTTTCTCTCCTCTCAAAGTCTCTGCTTAACAAGTAGCTGGGGTTTTTCTGTGATCTCCTTGACCATTTTCAGAATGATTTTAGTTGATCCTTCAGTGTTCCCATAATGCCCTTATTTGTGTCTTTATCATTGCATTCTTCCAGTGTTTCATGTGACTTCTTTTCCCCTGAACTATAATTTCCTTGAAGTGGCAGGTACAGGTCTTGTACATCTTTGTTTTCCTGCTACCTTTCTTAATGCCTGCGTTAAGTGTAGTGATTTAAAAAAATACATTAAAAGAAATTGAATTCTGAGGCACCTGGGTGGCTCAGTCAGTTAAGGATCTGACTCCTGATTTTGGCTCAGGTCATGATCTCAGGGTCATGAGATTGAGCCCCACATCTAGCTTCACGCTGGGTGTGGAACCTGCTTAAGATTCTCTCTTTCCCCCTCCCATTTCTCCCCTCCCTTCTCTTAAAAAAAAAAAAAAATTGAATTCCTTAGTTCTTAATTTTATTACAAATAATATTTATTTATTATTTATTATTTATTACAAATAATAAATTTAGTAAAAGTACAGGAGTATATAACTTGAAGGACTTGGACAAAATAATCCGTATCTTCCTCCAACAATAGTGTGTCTGAATCCAGATGATTTAAAGTCTTATGTTAGTCTCACATTCTGGGATGTGATGTTTTAGTATGGAATGATTTTAAAGGAGAAGGTTAAATAATACTATTGTAGTCTGTGTTTAACCTGGGATTAATGAACAGCAAGGATTTAGCAAAATAATTTAGAATCATAAACTCTTTCAGCATAGTCTAAACATTTAAGCACAAAAGCTACCCCTTTGATGTAATTAATTTTATTAATATTTTTTTTTTTGCATGGCACCAATCAATATGAGTGTATTTTGGGAAAGTAATCTTTCATTTGAAATTTAAAGAGATTAAATAGCCTGTTGAACAAATACTGGTTGAACTGTAGGCTTTTGCTGATATTGGACTATTGTTGACCTGCAGGAGACCCTTTGATGTGATTCAGTGGTTGCTCAGTGGCCACTACAGGCTGAGCATCCTAACTCCTTGTCAGCTCACTTTGAAATTTTAAACCTTTGGGGGGTTAAAACATCAGCCACCAGTGCACACTTAGAGAGTGCTTTTTTTGGATATAGCTGAATATTGGTTGTAAAGATTATAAAAAGAAAAAGTATACTTTTCAATATAAAGTGGAGAAAGAGATTAGTCTCCCAATATATGGCAGTATGTTTTCTGGAAAAAGAAAATAGGGGGTGGGGCATGCCTTTGGTGTTAAGTCTGTGTGGGAAATTATGGTTTAAAAACAAGTTACTGAGTGACTTTAAATCAGTATTAACATTTTACTGTACTGGTTTTGGATTTTCTTTTTATTAAGTGTGATTATTTTGACTTCCCTCATTATGTATGTATTCTGTGTATTTGAGTTCAACCGTTAGAAACAAATTGAAGTTAAATCACTAAGTCAGTTTTTGCCATATATCTTTGCAATTAAATGTCTGAAGCTGTTCTGAAAATATTTCAGTGACTAACTTCATGTATTACATTGAGATGTATTTTATCATTTTGTTATGACTAAATGCTTGATAAATGATAAAATTTTAAAATGTGTTTGATAAATTTATAGGATGGAAGATGCTGATAATTCTGAAAAGAGTGTAAATGAAGAAAATGGAGAAGTATCAGAAGACCAGTCTCAAAATAAGCACAGTCGTCACAAAAAAAAGAAGCATAAACACAGAAGTAAACATAAGAAACATAAACATTCCTCAGAAGAAGACAAGGATAAAAAACATAAACATAAGCATAAACATAAGAAACACAAAAGAAAAGAGGTTATTGATGCTTCTGACAAAGAAGGTATGTCTCCAGCAAAAAGAACTAAACTTGATGATTTAGCTTTGCTGGAAGACTTGGAAAAACAGAGAGCCTTGATTAAAGCTGAACTTGATAATGAGTTAATGGAAGGAAAGGTCCAATCTGGGATGGGGCTCATATTGCAAGGCTATGAGTCTGGCTCTGAAGAAGAGGGGGAGATTCATGAAAAAGCAAGAAATGGAAATAGGTCTAGTACCAGATCATCAAGTACAAAGGGGAAACTTGAACTAATGGACAATAAAAATAGTACGAAAAAGCGAAGTAAAAGCAGATCCAAAGAACGGACTAGACATAGGAGTGATAAAAAGAAAAGTAAGGGAGGTGTTGAAATAGTTAAAGAGAAGACAACTAGGAGCAAGTCAAAGGAGAGGAAAAAGTCCAAAAGTCCATCCAAGAGAAGTAAGTCTCAAGATCAAGCAAGGAAATCAAAATCTCCTACCCTTAGAAGGCGATCTCAAGAGAAAATTGGGAAGGCCAGATCTCCTACTGATGACAAGGTTAAAATTGAAGATAAAAGTAGGTCAAAAGATAGAAAAAAATCCCCAATTATAAATGAAAGTAGAAGTCGTGATCGAGGCAAAAAATCCAGATCCCCAGTTGACTTAAGAGGTAAATCCAAAGACAGAAGATCACGGTCCAAAGAGAGAAAATCAAAACGGTCTGACACGGATAAAGAAAAGAAGCCAATTAAATCTCCCTCTAAAGATGCTTCTTCTGGGAAAGAAAATCGGTCACCCAGTAGAAGACCGGGTCGAAGTCCTAAAAGAAGAAGTTTGTCTCCAAAACAACGGGATAAATCAAGGAGAAGTAGATCTCCACTTGTAAATGACAGAAGGTCTAAACAAAGCAAATCACCTTCCCGAACTCTGTCTCCTGGTAGAAGAGCCAAGAGCCGATCCTTGGAAAGAAAACGAAGAGAACCAGAAAGGAGACGACTTTCTTCTCCAAGGTAACTTGTTTTCAAAATGTTAATGCTTTTTACCAATGCACCGGATTTTAAAAAGGAGAAACTAGAACTTGTGGACAATAAAAAATGAGGTAGTGTGATCAGTCTTACAGTTTTAAGTAGATCCTGTCCACTAACTAAATTAATATTTGTACTTTTTTCAGTGAGTAGCTTGACTGAAAGATTTACAAATACTGAACTTGGTGACAGAATCAGTTTTTTTCCCCCAGGTTCTTAATTTAGTATCAATTTTGCAGAATCAGTGCTTTAAATCCAAGTAATTTGGCTGATAAATCTATGTATACCCATTCATATATTCCCATTTATGGGAAGTGAGGGGAATTTCTAGAGTGGGGATTTTTCATTGAACGGTACAGGCTGAAATTTTTAACTTTAAAAAAGGAGGTGTCAATTTAAGGATTGTGATGTATCCATTCATTTGAATTGGCATGATTTTGAATTCCAACAATGTAAATTGGAACTACCAAATTTTTTTTTGCCCCAAAAATAAAATTAAATTGAAAGTGGACATTTTTTTGTTACTAATTCATATACCTATAATCTCATCTCATTGTTTAAAAAAAATAGTATGTCTTAAGTTTAGGAAGAAGAACAGTGTAAGAAATGATTTTATTTTTTTTACCAATAATAATGAAAATAATTCATATTTGTATAATGCTTTTAGCCCATCGGTTTTTTCCTCAAATTCTCCTGATTATCTCTCCTCATAAAGTGGAGTGACTCTCATATTCAATTTATAAATGAGAAAATAGATTGAGAGATTATTCCATTTACCTAGCATCATAGAACTAATAGGTAATTAAGGCACATGAAGGATTTTAGCAGAGTGGGTGGGGATTGTTTAGACTAAACTATTTTAGAAACTGATTTTTTTTAGTGTCCTTATGTTGAATAATTGGACATGTGAAATTATCAGCCAGGTTTAGCTTAAAAGAAGGTTGGCTTATACTATGTAAAGATATAAATTCCTAGCCACGTATTGTGTGTGAGTATAAATACAAGTTGACCTTGAGGTTTAAATCGTTTTTTCTGAAAAATTTCAAGAATGCTGTTTTCACAAAGTGCTGCATCTTAGATAACTCTTAATTCTTCTAAGTAGCATTGTAATTAAATGGCCCCCTTCTTCCTTTAGCTTTCTAAATTGAGACAGTTGTTAGTGTTGCTGATTATGTCCTCTAAAGTGTTTCTAAGTGATCTTTGTCTCTTTCAATTTGTCTTCCCTTTGAAAAGGAAATTCAGAGCAGTTTATTAAGGACTAGTGTTGAATATTTGAAACAATTTTTTTTAATTACAGAAAAGATACTAATTAGAAATTCAGATAAGGCAGAAGCCTGTAAAGTCTTTACCTTTTCATCCTTCCACTACCAGTCATAAAAATATGTCCTTCTAGTTCTTTTTTTATGCACGTACAATTATATGAATGTTCTTTCATACAGAAATGGAGTCCTACATGTTAAAATGTGATTTGCTTTTTTCATGAAACATTTCTGTGACAGCGAAGATCTTTTTTAGCTCTTTATATAGCAGCAGCATATTTCACAGTATAGATATACAAAGTTGAGTTTTGAACAACACAGGGGTTATGGGCACCAGTCGCCCACACAGTCAGAAATCGGCATATAACTTTTAACTCCTCCAAAACTTAATTACTAATAGCCCACTGCTAACTGGAATCCTTACCAATAACTTACCACGTATTTTGTATGCTCTAGTATCATATATACTGTATTGTTATAATAAAGTAAGTTAGAGGTAAGAAAATCCTAAGGAAGACTAAATACATTTACAGTACTGTACTGTAAAAACAATCTGCATGTGAGTGAACCTGTGCCGTTCAAACCCATGTTCAAGGGTCACCTCTAATCATTCCCTCACTGAAACATGAAAATTTTGGTTGGTTCCAGTTTTTCAGGATTGTATGCAAAGATGTCCATTGTTTATATGTGAAGTTTTTTGTAGAATAGATTCATAGAAGTGAAACTGCAAAGTCTAAGGTAACGTACATTTACATTTTATGAAGTATTATCGAATGTCTTTCCAGGAAAGTTACACCAATATGTATTTCCTTGACTAGATGGACTGTCCCTTTCTCTAAACCCTCACTTTGATTTTCTTTGTTGTAAGGGTAACAGTGATTGTAAGATGCTGTTGTATGTAATATATTAAAAATAAGACTATATTACAAAAATGTCAAAATTTAGGAAAAAAACAGTCTTCAAACTGAGGAAATGGAATACTGTTACTTAGACAAGTTTTATTTGAGTTGTTTATCTGGAATTAGAATCAGTGGTTTAACAACGTGAATAACCTTTATAATTTTTCAAATTGTGAGACCAGAGGAAGTAGACCTTCTACTGTGTGCATACCATAACACCAAAATGTCATTTGTGATTTTCTGAATTCAAGTTTTGTTGCAAAACATGTTAATCTGTGTGTTCTGTCTTCAGGTTAGTGTGCCCTTTCTTAAGATGTCTTTTATGTGCAAAACAAATTCATTAATTTAATGTATTTTTCTATTAACCTGTATTTGGTCCCCTTAAGAACACGACCTCGAGATGATATCCTCAGTAGACGTGAAAGATCAAAAGATGCCAGCCCGATCAATAGGTGGTCTCCAACCCGAAGAAGAGCGAGTAGATCTCCCATCAGAAGACGGTCTCGTTCCCCACTCAGACGTAGTAGGTCACCCAGGAGAAGAAGCAGGTCTCCTCGGAGGAGGTAGAGATATGTTACATATGTTGACCTTTTTAATTCATTAAACTCTGTATGCTTCTGAAGCTTCATATCAGCTCATTAGGTGGGTTTCCTTAAAGACCATTTTTCTCTGTGAAAAATTGAAGCTGTGATCCCATATAGTTTCCTTTTTACCAACATGTAATATTTCACATACACTGATTTTTCTTTATCTTTTTTTCAAATTTAAATCAGTGGTTCATTAAAAACTCAATCTTTTGAAAGGGGAACACTTTTTTTTTTCTACTTCTTAAAGAAATACTACGTGAGCTATGCTTACTGGTTTGTTTTGTTTTGTTTTGTTTTAAGCAGGATAGATCATAAGGTAATAAATAAGTAGCCCAGTTTCCAGTCATTATGTAATTGCAGGTCTCTATGTTTCTATTAACTTGTATTTGGTCCCCTTAGAACATGACCTCAAGATGATAGCCTCAGTAGTTGTGAAAGACTCTCTTGGCAAAAACCTCTTTAACTCACAGTAGTAGAAACCATTTTATGTAAAGCACATGTAGTGAATTGGTTAATCAAAATGTTGGTTTGTAAAGCAGGAATCATTTTAAAGTATATACATTAAATACTTTTTTAAAGGTGTATCTATTTTTAGAGCATGCATGCAAGTGGGGGGAAGGGCAGAGGGAAGGAATCTCAAGCAGACTCCCTGCTGAGCCCAGAGCCAGCCTCAGGCTCCATCTCACAACCCAGAGATCATGACCTGAGCTGAAACCAAGTCTACCACTTAACCGACTGAGCCACTCACGCAGCCCTGTGTGTTAAACATTTTAACTCAAACATAAGTGGACTTTTCATTTACCAATTTTTTAACATTTTTAATTGAACTAATACATGAATGTAGTTTAAAAAGACAGCACACCAATGGCTTATATTCCAACCAGTGGATACATCTTTACATTATCTCTGAGTATTTTTGTATACTAGATTTCTTGAAGTAGAAGTGCTTTGTCTGAGGTTGTGTATGTTTAAATTTTTGAAGTTATTGCCATGTTATCTATTGATTCAATCTTACTTTGGACAATTTCTTTTCTTTTCCTTTCTTAAGTAGACTCCGTGCTCATAGTGGAGCCCAGTATGGGGTTTAAACTCAAAACCCTGAGATCAACACCTGAGCTGAAATCAAGAGTTGGACGCTTAACAAACTGAGCCACCCATGCACCCCAACAATTACTTTTTTTAATTCCACCCATCACACTTTCTTTTCTACCTAATTGTATCACATTTCTCTATGTTGTTACAGTCATTATGCTCTTGTGCCTATTGCTCATTGCTGAGCAAGTAGTCAGGGGAAGGGGGCAAGGAAAGACCTTCCTCCTAATGCTTCTAGCCTTCTGTCTCCAAACTGACTAATAGGTCTGCTTGTACAGTTATATTGTAGAATTTTTTTCCCTTTTCTGTCCTCTGGATATTCCCTTGTTTCTGTCTTATTTTGTGGTTCCCTTTCCTGTATCCAGCATCTTCAGGTTTTACTTCCTTGCTTTGTTAATGCATCTCCAACAGCTTCCTATGAAAAGGACATTTTTGGGGACTTTTGTTTCTTAAAAGCCCCCCCTTTTTTTTTAAATCCCCATTGCTGATTTGATTTGTCAAGGAGTAGAATTGCAAGTTGAAATAATTTTTTTCTTAAGAACTTTGAAATTGTTATTCCACAGATTTCTGGTTTCCAATATTGCTATTGAGAAGTCCTGTTCTGATGCCTGGGCATTTCTTAGAGGACTTGCTTTTTCTCTCTCCCTCTCTTTTTATAATAAATGTCCTGCATTCTGGAATTCCACCATAATGTGCCTTGGTGCATGTCTCTTCCCATTGATTTTGCTGGGCACTAAGTAGGCCCTTTAAAGCAGAAATATTATGGCTGCCTATTCTGGGAAGTTTTCTCTCTTTTGTTTTGGTTTTGGTTTCCTTCTTGCCCATTGTCTCCCCCCCCCCCCCCCCCCCACTGGACCTTCTGTATTGTTCCACTGATTTCCCCACACACACAGTCCTCTTTGATGTTTGTCCTTTTGTTCTAATTTCAGTCTAGGAGATTTTCCCATTCACCCTTCTTACCTTTCTATTGATTTTTTTCCCCTGTGCTCATGTATATTTATTTTTATTTCTCAGACTTGTTGGCTGTTTAATTTTTTTTATGACATTTTACTCATGTTTTATAGAAATAGCATCTTTTAGGTCAAAGATGATAATGAATTTATTTTATGGAGTTTTTGTTCTTGATAGTTTTCTTACCTATACTTTGTTTCTTCCCAGATTCCTTTTGTTGTTCCTTACCTTTTTTCATTTGAGGACTTTACTCATAAACAGCTGGATCCTTCTTGTTGCCTATTCTCATTTAAAACTTAGCCACTGTGAAAGCTGAATGGAAGCTTTCTTCCATTCTGGGAATGTAGAATTTGTGGATTAGTGGGTATCACTTCAGTGTAACTAAATCTTTTTAGCATATCAATGGCTATAGTCCTGTTCTTTTGGGCTAGCAGTTTTCCAGAATCCTCTCATCTGCTGGAGAATATTGTCATGTTTGCCTGGAGAGTTGTGGTTCTTCATAATGTAGACTTCCCCTTAATCCTTTAATGTTCAGTACTGTGCCTCCCTGCTACCTTGGGTCAGTTTTTATAACAACCAACACCTCTCTATAAAATAAATTTTAAGTATTATGCCAGAATGTGAAGGGGGACTTTTGGCATTTGAACTATACAGAGGCAAGCTGTTGCTAAGGCTTTCAACCAGTTCTTTTTAGCTTTTACCTCACACCACATCCAGCAGAATATAGTGTCTCCAGTTCGTGAGGCTTTCTTGGGTTTTGTGGCATGCATTTACTTGTTTCTTATTTACCTTGTCTGTTCCTGTTGGACTGATATTTAAATTTGATTTATTACTATTCTATCCAATTTGCACATCAAGATTTTGTTGACATTTCTGTTGTCATAGTTCTTCTCATTCTCTTTGCCTGAGGGTTTTCTTTTCAGTTGTTCCTTTCATGTTATTTTAGTAAGGTTTCTTGAGAAATGTGACATAAGCATGGTAGTCAGATGTGACATTAACCAGAGTTTGCCAATTCTTTGTAGACTTAGCAGCCTTTTGTTTGGAGTTCCATAGCATCTTTCCAACATAAACTTCACCTTTAATGCTTGAGCTGTAATATCAGTTTCTGTTACACATGAGGCAAGATCTTTATGCACTTATAAAAATGTCTGAGGGGCATGTTAATTAGACTTGGAATTTTTGTCAGATTTGTCTTTTCTATACCTTATTAGCAGTGATCTCTTTTTAAACTCGGTTTTATTGAAACATATTCACATAAAATAAATTCACCCTTTTTGGTGTAAAGTTATATGAGTTTTGACAAACACATAATCACCATAATCAAGAACATTTCTGTTGCCCCCAGAGTTCTTTTGTGCCCCTTTGCAGTCCAGTAAGAACAATACCTGTATTTTAGTTATCTTCAATTAAGCTGATTAACCCAATCTTTCTGATCTGTTATTTTACTTTAAATTTTTAATTAACCCCTTTTTAAAAGATTTCATTTTTAGAACAGTTTTAGGTTCACAGCAAAATTGAGCTTTTGAAAAGTACAAAGAGTTCTGTATACTACTGCCCCCAACACACCCACAACTTCTCTACCTTTAATTGACCTTTAAAATGTGTGTATGTATGATCCCCCCCCCCCAATAGGGACAGAGGTCGGAGGAGCCGGTCACGCTTGAGAAGGCGGTCTCGATCACGGGGTGGTCGTAGACGTAGAAGCAGAAGCAAAATAAAGGAAGATAAATTTAAAGGAAGTCTTTCTGAAGGAATGAAAGTTGAACAAGAATCTTCATCTGATGATAAGTAAGAATGGAATTTCCCATAATTTCCTTTTTCCAATTTAGACAAGTACTGTTTGACCTGGAAATCTTTTAATTTCCACCTGGATATTGTAAGTGAATCTATTAATTAGGTCCTGAATTTAAAAGTTAATTTTTTGTGTATATTTTATAGGTTAAAATTATATGGCATAGGTCATGGTTTTCTGAATTTAGAGGTTCCAGTTTTGACTGGAGTGAATATCATGAGCCTTCCCTTTTTCATTTTTGTTAGAGACAACAGATCTATTAGATATCCCTACCAATCTTGATTACCAGTTTTACAGTGGTTGGGGGTGGGGGGTATAGTAATTTTTAAACTTCTCAGTTCGTGTAAAATGACCCATCCTTTGCAGTTGAAGCTATCTGGTGTTAGGTATGCCTGTTACAGTGTGGAAAATACAGAAACATTTCACTGTCTAGTGGATAAAATTTTTTTAATGTGAATTCAGTTGTCTAGATAGAACATCTCAAAAAATAAGATAATTTAGAGCAGTGGTCCTCAGCTGGGGGTAATTTGCCTTTCTGAGGACATTTTGGCAATATCTAAAGGTATTTTTGGTTGTCATCTTGTGGCTAGAGACCGGAGATACTGTTCAACATCTGCTAATGCACAGGACAACGCCCTCTTCCATAACAAAGAATTGTCAAAATGTCAGTAGTGCTAAGGTCAAGAAAGCCCAATCAGAGCTAGGTGATATGCAAGTTAAGGGAAGGGTGTTAAACGTAGATCCTGATACCTTGAGAATGCAGTTTGCTTACTGGTGTGGAGTGAACATTCAGCAGATCATAAAAGAGGCCGTGCGGGGAGGGATTGTAAAGATTCGGAGTTCTTCGGGAGGAAATTGGGACCAGTGGGGCAGTGTCTGCGGGTAGAGCCACATTCCTCGTCAGATTGTATGCGAATATTTACGTACATATTTTTGATAGGGAAAGGATCCATAGCTTTCCAAGGATCTATAGCTTTCTGTGACCCAGAGAAGGTACTAGTTTTCTTACGTGTCTCTTACTCTGTTAGGGGTTAAAACTGAGGCTGGCTAGGTGAAGTGACTTTAGTAATAGCAAGGTCATGGTAGAGCCAGGGGTCACTTTTTTGAACTTGAGGATCTTTTGTTCCCTAGTTTGGTGCCATGAAACAAGTGAGGAGGAAAATGAATACAGAGGGTTAAATTACTTGCCAGGATTCCAAACCAGGCAACTGAGAGTTTAGAAACAGGATAAAGAGAGTAAGATGGCTTAAGACTTTTGCTGGAACTTGCGGATGACCTATGTTTTCTAGCTTTTATTTTTAAACTGTGTAATGGTTATGGTTTGTGACTGTCTAAGGATGTTTGAAATTGTGTGTATATATGTGCAATTTTTTTTTTTTAAGCCTTGAAGACTTTGATGTAGAGGAAGAAGATGAAGAAGCCCTAATAGAACAGAGAAGAATACAGAGGCAGGCAATTGTTCAGGTATGTGATATTAGTAAAGTTTTGAGCAATCTTTTTAAATAATTACTCTCTTAGCAAAAGGGTTTTTACTTTAATAAAGAATCGATGGTAGTAGCAGTTGATTAAGTCTTAAGGAAATGTATATGTGAAATTATGAGATTTGAAAAGATGATTTCTTAAGTTGAAATGGTTGCCCTTTTTTTGTTATATATTAGGATTCAGATATAAACTATAAGGCAAAATTTGAAGTGGTTTTTTTTTTTTGGTTTGTTTTTGTTTTTTGGAATTTCATTTAGCAAAAAATTATGTAATTATACCTGTTTCTATGTCGGGGGGGAAACCATTTTAATGTCTAAAAAAATAACAGATTTTCTTGTGTAAATGTGATTGCTTAAATGGGACATCTCAAAAATAATTTAAAAGTAGTTTAGAGGTAGGTGATTAAGCAAATGGGGTGGGGAGAGGGTGTTGTATATAAGTCTTTGTGTAGTCATTTAAGATTACCTTCCTTGGAAGATTGTCTGTTATGCCTCGGGCATCCTGAGATAGAGCCATGGCCACTAGATCCTTTGTGGATGGCAGTCCCTGTAAAGTGTAATGCTTTCTCTTGATCATGGGAAGGTGAGTGATGGAGTAAAGAACACATTCTGGAAGAAGTGAAAAATGTTTAGATACTATAAGGAAGACAGCAGGCAAAAGGAAAGAATAGTTGTGCCAGCTTACACATACATAGCAAATCATAAATCTAGCACTGGAGGTCAGAGCAAAGGAAAGAACTTGAATCACCAGAGGATGTAGGGCAAAACTGGAATTCCAGAGAAACTTGCTTTTCTGGGACACTGATGAAATTGTTGTTATTAAACTGATATCCCTAGAGACTTGGTTGAATCTTTTTTTGTTCTTGCCCAGGTCCACAATCCCTTATCTCCAGCCCTTGGGGCCAGATGTGCTTCAGAACTCAGAACTATTTGAATTTTAGAAAGGTAATATGGTGCATCTATGTATATTATTTAGCCCCATCAGTGGGGTCTAGAACAGCACCCCACTATCAAACACATTAGTATTTCTGCAATGAGACATACTATGTTCACACTGGGGGAGATAAAAATAAGACTACAAATAGTATCGCATCTGTTCAGGTGAGGTTTTGTCACCTAATGAATGTGCACCAAACGTAGAAAAACTTTTTCAGAGTTTTGTGGATTTTGGAAATATATGTAAGGGATTGTGGATCTGATTCAATCAAGACATCAATACCTTTTTAAAGTTTTTAACATTGACAGTCTTTTCAGTGCAATACCTCTTAGCAGATATGCATCAGATTTTATGAAAATAATATGTTGTATTATTGTTACAGAAATACAAGTATCTTGCTGAAGATAGCAATATGTCTGTGCCATCTGAACCAAGCAGCCCTCAGAGCAGTACCTGTACACGGTCACCTTCTCCGGATGACATTCTGGAAAGGGTAGCTGCTGATGTGAAAGAGTATGAACGGGAAAACGTTGATACATTTGAGGCCTCAGTAAAAGCCAAGCATAATCTAATGACTGTTGAACAGAATAATGGTAAGTTAGATTTTTGTTTTGACGTGCTTTTCTCTGAATTTTTAGCTCTGTAAATAATGAAAAAGATTGTTTTGAGATGGGTAAAAGTGAAAGGGATTAGAAATATTGCCCCTCCTAAATCTTAGGGTAATAACAATGTCAAATGTGTCCCAGTGAATGTCCTTTATAAATGTTATGATTAGTTCACATAACCTAAACAGTATTATACTGAATCTCATGTATTCATTACCTTCTGTTTGGGGCACCTGGCTGGTTCAGTCAGTAGAGCATGTGACTCTTGATCTCGGGTTTGTGAGTTCAGGCCCAGTGTTGGGCATAGAGCTTACTTTAAAAAAAAAAAAAAATGTTGTCATGACCTTCTATTTTGCTTGCTAGAGTCATTTAAAGCAAATCCCAGCCATGATTTCATTTCATAAATGAAATTGTGTAGCTCTTCTAGATAAGGACTTTAAAAAAAAAAAAAATTACTTGGGTACCTGGGTGGCTCAGTCAGTTAATCGTTCAACTCATGATTTCGGCTCAGGTCATGATCTCAGGGTCCTGGGATTGAGCCCCATTTTGGGCTCCATGCTGAGCAGGGAGTCTGCTTGAAGCTTCTCTCTCTTCTCCCCCCCCTCCCGCTCGCACTTTCTCTCTAAGTAAACAAATAAAATCTTTTAAAAATAAAAAACATTATACCTAAAGAATTGATCATTTTTAAATATCTTTCTAATTACAGTTGGTTGGTTTGAATCAAAATCCAAATAAGATGCACATCTTTTAATCTCCAAGTCTTTAGTAGTTATTCTCATCCTTCCCATTTTCTTGTGAGGATGCTGAGGCCATGTGTCCTATAAACTTTTCTTTCTTTTGTGATTCTGCCACATTCTTGTTTCATTTATCTTTATTTCTTCTATTCTCCAGGTTTCTTATAAACTAGTATAAGTGTAAGAGACCTGAGTAGATATATGTTAATTTTTTTTGGCAAGAATACTGCCTAAGTGGTGGTGTGTACTTGCATCGCATCAAGTGCTGTGTGCTTGTCCTATTTTTATTCATATTGAGATTGTGTGTTTAGATAAGATGATCACATCTGTCCAACATGAAGTTGCCCTTCAGCTGTTCACCTGGCAGTTTCAGCAGCCATTGGTCATCATTCCTTAGATCCACTATTTCATGAGGGGTGGGGGCAGGTGGGCACACTCCGAAGCCGTGATTCTTAAATTTCCATAATTCCTTTTGAATTATTAGCTATAATTCTGTAAAAGAAGAGGTTTCCATTCTTTCGTTAACCAAGAAATATAGTTTGTACAGGAAAATCAGGATAAGTGCTTGGTTATTTTCTTTTATTGACTGATAACTTAGGGTGGAATAGAACTGGTACATTAACAACCTCCAGAGATGACCAGTGAGATTTGGGTTGTTTCTGTTAGGTTTTTATTATTTGGTATCACTATGTACTAAAATTCTCTCTCCAACTGAGATGGGGAGGGAGGGAGCATTTTTAAGTTGGTTTCCAATGTCTTTTTGATCTAAACCCTACAGGATTTATTGGTATTAATATATTATGTTTCTTTCTAGGACGGGCTGGCAACTGTTTAAGGTCAGATAGTCAATATTTTAGGCTTTTGTAATTTATGCGTTTTTTTCTCTGTTCCAACTACTGAACTCTGCTGTTGTAATGCCAAAGCAGCTGTGTTCTGAAAAAAACTGTGTGGACACCAAAACTTAAATTTCATATAATTTTTACATGTCACAAAATATTCTTATGTTTTTCCCTAAAACCTTTAAAAATGTAAAAATGGGCCATATAAAAACAAGCAGGGGACCAAATTTGCCCCACTCTGTAGTTTGCAGACTCCCGTTCTACCACATTGTAAGATATCACAGGCTCACCTTGTGCATATCTTGTCCCAGAATAGAAGCAGGTATTGCTCCAAGGAACCCTGGTTCCATTTAATAGGAAATGCCATTTAGACTTCACAAAGCACTTAGGAGTGCCCATTATTCATGGGATTTTTCAGTGGACCAAGCTAGGACGTGCATTTCTGCATTTTTGGAAAGGGGAGGTTCATACTGAAAAATTGCCAATTCAAACTTGAGATTACAGGGTTTTTATTAACATCTTTGATTTTCGACTTGTTTGTTTTATAGTGAAAAACATGATTCCCAATAACATTGATTATTTAGGTTATTTTGAAGCTTTTATTTACAGTTATCAGTATGATCACCAATATTGAATGTAGTGAATGCAAATTGAAAATTTAATGATTCTTTTTATCCTTGGGATACATTCCAGGGTGTAAAGTCATTTGAAATACTTTGGTATGGTTATACCACCCATTTGATAGATTTGGGTTTATTTTAATTGCTTTTGATTTTTAGGAATTTTCTATTTGATTATTAAAATGTCTTTCACATGTGTATTTGTATTTTGCCTACACAAGCACACACAAAAATATACACACTCATCAGTATGAAAAGATCTTCATTCCTTTTTACAGCTCTGTGCTATTCCAGTGTAATGAATGTGCCAAGGCTTACTCACTGTGTCTTCTAATGGTGGATGTTTGGGTTGTATCCAGTTGTTATTATTCATTGGAGCATTAATTATAATGGCATTGTGCATTAAGTCATTTTTTTAATGCTAAAACTGTGTCTTTGAAATAATTTCCTAGAAGTGGGGTTGCTGGGTCAAAAGAGTATAATGTGCTATGTTTCCAAATTTCACTCTGTAAGGCTTGCACAGTTTTGCCTCCTGCAAGTAATGTTTGAGTACTTGCTTATCAGGGCCTTGTTACCAGGATGTTGTCATACTTTCAGGTTTTTTAGCCTATCAAAAGAGAAAGGGTATTTCTTTATAATTTTAATCTGCATTTCCCTTACTATAAGTGAGATTGGGTGTGTGTTCATATCCTTAAAGCCCTTGCATTCTTTCTTCCTTTCTTTTTTTAAGGAACTCCTTTTATTTTGCCCAGTTTTTCTTGGGGATTATTGGACTTTTTAGGGGAGAGATACATAGAGATCTAGATCTATAGTGGGGGTATTAACCTTCTGAGATTTTAAGTTGCAATTTGGAAATGGAATTTTTTAAAGAGGAACTTTGATTTTAATACATAATTATTATTTAGCTATTAGCATATTAATTTAACAGTCAAGAAAGTACTGACATTAGGTCTTTCAACTTTCTAAAATGCATCCTTTTAGTAAAAAATGGATAGCTTTCTAGATCTTAAGTGTTACAAAGTGACTTTAAGTTGGGTATTAGTGAAAAACTGATGTGCAGGTTTGAATTGCTAGTGATATTACATTGATGACTTATTTGTGTTTTAATTTGTATCCCTTCATTTTTCAAATATTACTGTTAATTTCCATTAAGGTTCATCTCAGAAAAAGCTCTTGGCACCTGATATGTTTACCGAATCTGATGATATGTTTGCTGCCTACTTTGATGTAAGTAATTTTAAGTCATAAAAACATAACTATTAAAATATATATATAGGGATGCCTGGGTGGCTCAGTCGGTTAGGCGGCTGACTTTGGCTCAGGTCATGATCCTAGGGTCCTGGGATCAAGCCCCACATCGGGCTCCTTGCTCAATGGGGAGCTTGCTTCTCCCCTGCCTGCCTCTCCCTCTTGCTTGTGCTTGCTCGCCCCCTACTTCCCCCGTGTGTGTGTCAAATAAATAAAATCTTTATTAAAAAAAATAATTGTACATATATATATAATAAGTGTGTGTGTTATATATGTATAGAGAGAAAAGGATAAAGCAAATTAATAAATGTTAACACTTGGACAGTCTGAATGAAGGGTATCTGGAAACTCTTTGTACTAGTCTTGCAGCATTTCTCTAAGTCTAAAATTAGGTTAAGATTTTAAAAAGTATGGCAGAACAATTTGAGAGCTTCCGAAAAGTTAAACACCAAATGACTTAAACGTGTAGTTATTTTTTTGAAACAACTTTTTTTTGGATTTACAAACCGGGGCAGGGGGGCGGGGGTACATAGTTAGCTGAGACAAGATGATGTCAGTAATTTCCAGGCCTGTATTAAAACAGAGTCCACTTTGGGTTTCTATATTGTGGGTGAATGAGAACTTAGGATTTGGATCCTAATACATTCACTGAAGAGTTGGGAATGTTATTACAAAGAAGGGGTTAAGAAATTTTGGTTTTTTAGCTATTAATGACTTTTCTTGAAAAAGTTTTAACATACTTAAAAGTATGAGACCATTTTCATTATAAATTCAAGAGAACATGAGAAATAAGGAGGCTTTGGCAAGGGAAAGTGGAGGGCCAAACATAAAATAGAGAAAAAAAGAGAGTAAGATTAAACAGTCTGTGTCCAGGACCCTGAAGACATTGGTCATTGGCTTAAGTAATGTATCTGTATTTTGCAACGGGAACACCAAAACAAAGCTAGGTTAAGAGAGGATGAAATGGTTAAGCCAGTGAAAGTATCCCCGCCCATCATTTACTTGGATGATAGTGAAGGGTCTTCCGGGTTTCACGGAAAGTGATGTGTCATACTCTTCAGAAGTTACACATACTCTTAATTTCTCACCCCAACTGTTAGTGCAGCATGTATGGGAAGAGAAATCAAGGGGTGTTTTGTGGACAAAGCAGTAAAAGAAATGTGAAAATTGGTAGGAGAGAGTTGAACACTGTTAACTGAGTGCCCATCTATAATTTTTGTCCTCCTCTGTCTATTAATAACTGTAAAAACCAGATCTGGTTTTGAGTTTTTATTTTCATTTATAATCCCCTAGTCATATTACTAAGAGTTTTTGAAGATAACTTTGTTAATTTTTTTCCTGAGCATTACTGTGATGTGAGACTTCGGTAATCAGTCATGTTTCCAGCTGTATTGCATTTACGTAGGTGACGGTAGGAGTTGACTTAATTTGGCTAAAATGTTTTTATTAAATTATAGCTGGTTTTCCCCATTTTGGTTTTAAAGGAAGTGCTTTAAGTATCTGCCTGATGAGTAGTAGCCGTTAGATAAATGGCTCTCTTGTTGCCTCCTCCATTTCAGAGTGCTCGTCTTCGGGCTGCTGGCATTGGAAAAGATTTCAAAGAGAATCCCAACCTCAGGGATAACTGGACAGATGCAGAAGGCTATTATCGTAAGTTCACAGTTCTGATTAGTTTTAGGGTTCGTTACAACATTTTGTAGAAGTATGTTGCTTGATGAAGTTACATGTTGGAGAACTCTGAAAGTCACGTCACAATGCCATCACTTAAAATGTGTGGTACATCTAATAGCTGCATGAACCCATGTTGTATTCTGGTAAGCAGCTCAGGAGCTTCATGAATAGAAGTGAGGTGAAGACTTGATGTGCAACTTAAATCTATTCAAAGTTGTTTTCAGCCATGAGATAATCCTCCAGGAGGAAGGGGGAACGTCACTTGCTCGTCTTGATCTGAAACCAAGAAAAACGACATACAGGAACTTGGGATGCCAGTCATGCAGTATTTGTCATGCAGGACTACAGTTGGAAACACTTCAGTGAGCACATTTCTTCCCTACTCAATGTTAAAATCCTTAGCAGTTGATAGGAAGTGGGCATGCAGCTTGAACCACATTATGAAAGAGTGACTGATGGAGGCTCGTCTTTGATTCTCCGTGGTGTCTAGGAAGCCAGGCACACAGTAGAGATTTGACACGTTTTTTTTTTTAAGTGACTGCGCTGTGTTTCTTTTTGCTTTATTATATGTATCTCATAGTTTTGTTAAGTATTTACTATGGTCAAAATTCCCGTTTCTTAATTTACTTTTTCAGGTGTGAACATAGGTGAAGTCCTAGATAAGCGTTACAATGTGTATGGCTACACTGGCCAGGGTGTCTTCAGTAATGTCGTACGAGCCAGAGATAATGCAAGAGCCAACCAAGAAGTGGCAGTAAAAATCATCAGAAACAATGAGCTCATGTAAGTTCAGAAGACCTATGTAATGAAACCTAAAAACACAGGTAGTCACAAATGAACATTTTTAAAAAGTAACACAATCTGTAAAAGTATTGAAGTTATAAAATAACAGAAGTCTGGTAGTGAATCTGCTGCCTTTTTTTCTTTTATATAATAGAGGTAATTGCCATACCCATAGGTTTTAATAAGCACAGTCTATACCACACACTGAGCTGATGTTAAAGTCAACTTGCCATCGGCTTTAAAACACTGGGAATAACTGTTACAGATGTATATTAACATATTCAGCTGCCCTAGGCTTAGAGAATATTCTAAAGCCATTTTAAAAATATGGCCTATTGACAAATTAGAACTAGAATTTTAGAGGAAAACCAAATGTTAATATTTGGTAAGACATCCATTCTTAGTTTCTTATATAGTGTGGTTCCATTTTTGTTAAAATAGCATTTACATCAAGACATTTTTTAAATAAAAATATGCAGGATTGGGGGCACCTGCATGGCTCAGTCAGTTGAGCGTCCAACTCTTGATTTCAGCTCAGGTCATGATCTCAGGGTTGTGAGATTGAGCCCCACATCTGGCTCTGAGCTGGGCGTGGAACCTGCTTAGGATTCTCCCTCTCCCTCCACCCACACCCCCCCACCCCCAGAGAAAAAAGAAAATGTGGAAGATTGAATTCCCTTCAGGCAAGGTGGGTTTGTTCCTCCAGTGTTTTTTTCTGTTAATTATTGTGGAAATAAGCTCCGTGGAAACCATATTTCACTAAATATAAAGTATTGTGTGAGTGACATACAGACTTGTCATTCCTCAACAGATTTACTATTAGTACTTAAAAATCCAAACTACTTATCACCTATGGTAAATCAGACTGGAACTAGTAAATATTGTTTAGTTTTCTTAAATTCTGTATTCAGTTTTGAACTAATTTTCTTTTCAGGCAAAAAACTGGCTTAAAAGAACTAGAATTCCTGAAAAAACTTAATGATGCTGATCCTGATGACAAATTTCATTGTTTGCGACTCTTCAGACACTTTTATCACAAACAGCATCTCTGTCTCGTATTTGAGCCTCTAAGGTACACTGTCAAACCTGTACATTACTAAAAATTTAGATAAACACCATGACAGATTTCTGTATGTTTATTTTTTCCAGTTAGCTCTGGTTTTTTTTTTTTTTTTACTTTTGGTTAAGAACTAGCTTCATGACAATCATTAATGTAAAGACCATAATTGACCACATATTATGTGTCAGATACTAACCTTATGTAGCCTTCAGCTCAACAGATATTCTCTGAAAGTTAAATACTTCCAAGGAAGGATCACATGTAATAAAAAGAAATGGGAGTAGTGAAGTAGAAATAGTTTTGATCTTCAAAAGTATGGCTTCAGTTTTGGGCTTTCAAATGTAAACCCATTCTAAAATCAATAGGAATTTTACCATTGTGTGTCTTCCCTTCCATTTATTTTGAAAATTGAGTTTTATTGGAAAACTGTCTTATTTATATACAGGTTCATGTGCTCTCATTTTAGTGTAGAATAATTTATTGAACATCTGGGCTCATGAACAGATACTTTCATTTTAGTTAATGTTTTGGATTTGATTTTACTTTATGCTTGAACATGGTTTTGCCTTTTTTATTTCCATTTTGCATTTTAAGCCCTAATTTTGTGGGTTTTTTTTTTTCTCTCCTAAAAGTATGAATTTACGAGAGGTGTTAAAAAAATATGGTAAGGATGTTGGTCTTCATATTAAAGCTGTAAGATCCTACAGTCAGCAGTTGTTCTTGGCATTAAAACTCCTTAAAAGATGCAATATCCTACATGCAGATATCAAGCCAGACAATATCCTGGTAAGTCAAACAATCAGGCTACCTTGTATATCCATATAGGTTCTTGCCAGTAATGTGATAACCACTGTATTATTCTAGAAATGATGTCTTAATAACTCAACATATTACTCATTACAAAGGACTTAACCAGTGTTTACTTTTTTGGAAATTGGTCCATGAAATTTTATAGTAAAGTATAAAGAAAGAGGAAGTAGGCTATTGTCTCAATTTTTTCCCTTAGATTGATGGATTTAGAGTACACACAAATCCCAAAAGTGCCTTAATGTAGTAATGATGGGCTTCCTCTGGTATCTAAACACAAAAATGCACATGTTGCTGTTTTGAAATGGTGTTCACAGCTCTTTGTTCTCTAATTTGTGGTCTGACAGGCTTAGAGACATTTAAGGAATTATCTTTTAAATAGAGGTATGGAGTAGTGTTTTATAGGTGCCCAGGAGGGGCCCAAAGACAGCAGAGCTAGGTTGTGATTAGATGTTACGTTGAAAGGCGTTCCTTTCACATTCTTCATCTCTTAACTAAAGACTTCTGGGATGGTAATATGCAGCTTTCACAGGGTTTGTGTTTTTTAAATTTAGAAGTAATACATTATCATAGGGGAGCAATGAATACACGCATACCACTTCCTTCCCTGGCGCCATTTCTTCACCCCTGTTCTGAGGTATTCAGAGTTGGGGGTGTGTTCACAACTTGGGGAATTCCTACCTTGTCTGCTAATAACATTCTACACTTTTTTTTTTTTTTTTTTTTAAGATTTTATTTATATAAGACAGCACAAGCAGGGGGGAGGGACAGCGGGAGAGGGAGAAGCAGAGTCTCCACTGAGCAGGGAGCCCAAAGTGGGGCTCTATCCCATGACCCTGAGATCATGACCTGAGCCAAAGGCAGATGCTTAACTGACTTGAGCCACCCAGGTACCACTTTTAGAAGATTATGATTCCATTAAAGTTTGTTAAGGACTCCTCATCAGTAGCTTAGCTCTTAGTTCAGATTTTTCTTCTTTTTTAATATCTTAAAATATATCCTTCCAGACTACCACGTTAATAATGAGACATTCCATCTTAATAGGTTTTGTTTGACTTTACAGTGTGTTACACATCTAATATAACCTGGGGTTAGAGGAGCTAAGTAATTACAGTGAAATAAATGAATTGTAGACTTCATGTTAGGATTGAATTGTAGACTTTTCAACTTCATAGTTAATTTTTACCTCAGTTTTGTTTCTCTATTTTAAATTGTGAAGTATACCATCTGTATCAAAGGACGTATAAAATACGTAAAATTTAAAGGTAACTATGCAGTGAACATCTGTGTAACCACCGTAGGAGTTAAAGAGTAAGACATTTGCCAGTATCTTAGGAGCTCTTGTTTTTAAAACTTTATTTTCCTTGAGTTACTGCTACTCTAGTATAAGTTTACACATGGACTTCAGACATTGAATGTTGTCTCCTTCCTGAGAAAGGAGGAAGTAGACATCAGAAACTAGAGGGAGCTGTTTGTGAATGAAAACCCAAAGCTTTTAGCCCAGGATTTCAACCATCAGTGTGGTAGGAGCACCATGTTCCTCAGGGAGGATAAATGTTGTCTAGGAGGAGTGCGTATAAGTGTGGATACCCTGAGGTTGTTGAAGGCATTTTAGCCAGCCCAGGAGTCCTACTGATACGTTTTAATTTTAAAATTGTCTTGGGATTTCTCTGGGTTTTAAACTGCATCCTTAAGTAGCTGAATGCAGTTTAGACTTTAAAAAGTTTCGGAAGTACTTGTGCATTTGAAGATACCGATTTTCTTGATTCCCCAGGTGAAGAGAATGGTTATGAATATGGCAGTGAAAAATAATCATTTCCATTAATAGCTTAATTCTGTGGATATCATCTGTAATGGGCCAATCTGTAACACTGACCAAGCTTTATGATATCCCAGTAGAAAGTGGCTAGGACTATTTATTTAAAGTGTTAAGTTTCTTTGGGGTGGGAACCGTAGGCCAAGTTCAAGTCCCAACTCGGAATTTGTGTGTGTCTCTTTTGAAGGGGGGAAGGGACTCTGGAATATGAATTACCTTCACTTGTTAATCCTGAACATGCTTCTGACTCATGAGTGGCAGCAGCCATGGGAGCAACTCCAGCCTTTCTCAGCAGATGTCACTGTTACTGTGTATGTTGAAGTATTTACAAAGGAAAAAAAGAAACAAATAACTAATATAGAGTTCATATTTATCAGTTGTGCCAAATATATTTAACATTTTCTTGACTAATACCTTCTTTATATTTAAGGGATTTAATATTTTTTAGACTTGAAGTGATTGCTAAATTTGGGATGGTCTAGCAGCTTCGGATGAAGAATGTTTTTATTCTGTTTTTGTCCAGATTTAATCTGAATCATCCTCTGCTTTCATTGCTATCGTAATTTTCTGGCAACTGAAAGTTACCTTCAATCAATTGAAAGTTAATCTAAGTCTGATCCCTTATTAATGAATTGTCTTCATGTTCCTTTAAATAGTAACTCAACTTTATTCAGGTATTCTGGGGATTTTTAGAAGATGCTTTACTTCAATGAGATTTTTCTCTTACTACCCCTCCCTTTTCAAAGTAGTATTGGTTAAAATTAAGTGTACTTGGTATTATCCCATATTTCCTCACTGAAAAAAGTTATTTTACTAATTATAATCAAATATTTGATAGCTCTTAATTTTTTATAATTAGGAAATTGAGTTATAATTAGAAAAGGAATTATAAACGGGTAACTTTGTTTTCAGTATTGGAAGTAACTTCTCAAAGCCAATTATTTTTATCTGATTACTTGTCTTAATTATTTCTGGCATGAATTAAACTTCCATGATAAAATGTTTTGCAGGTTAATGAATCAAAAACTATTTTAAAGCTCTGCGATTTTGGGTCGGCTTCACATGTTGCGGATAATGACATAACACCTTATCTTGTCAGTAGATTTTATCGTGCTCCTGAAATCAGTAAGTTTCTTCAAATGTTCTTTGACCTGGGCCATCATATGCAGTGGAAACAGCATATTTAATGTCTAAGTACTGTTTTCCATCGCACTTCAGCAGCTGCACGAGGTCATTGATGAGGAAGGGAACCGTAGCAAGTTCATCCTCCTCAGGTGGAATGGTGGTAGTTGTGACAGGAGTCTTGATCATGTCTGACAAGAGTAGCAAAACAATTGTGGAAAATCCTCGGCTTTAGAAGACTGCTCTTGATTACTCAAGGTCTGATTATCAAATTTATGGATTGTATGGGACCTTTGTTTTTGCTCTTCCTGTTGCCTTGGTTGAGGCTGGTTAGCACCTCCACCAAAGGTGAAATGAGAAAAGAAATATACATTTCCTTCTGCCCCTCCCCCCATTCCTTCCGCATTCCCTCATTTTTTAAGGTTTTTAAGTTTAAGAGTCTGTTAAGAATTAGTGGGGAAAAAACATGAGGCTAATGCCAAAGCGAGGTATTAAGATTGCAGTTATGTAGGCCAAGCTAAATTAATCCCCTATTAATGAAAATAAATAGTTGATTGTTTCTGACATCATGTATTAAACTTCCATTTTGTTTTCAGTTATAGGTAAAAGCTATGATTATGGTATAGATATGTGGTCTGTAGGTTGTACCTTATATGAACTCTACACTGGAAAAATTTTATTTCCTGGCAAAACCAATAACCATATGTTGAAGCTCGCCATGGATCTCAAAGGAAAGATGCCGAATAAGGTAGGACATTAGTGCGAGCTATTATTTTTTTTCCCCAAGGTCTTAGCAGTAGTTTACTGTAGACCAGTGGATTGCTGGCACTTTACTCATCACTAGTGGCTGTAAAACCATTTCAGAAAGACAGATGTATGGCTACTGTAATTCCTTAGCTTTTTTTTATTTCTGCTGTTTAAAAAATAGTGGGTCTAATCAGCCAAGAGCTATCAAAAGTGAGTAAGAGAACTCCATTTTCCTGTTCCCCTCTAATGTCTCTCTTTGCTTTTCTTTACTCTCTTAAATTAAGCAGGAGGGTAGGGGGCCATAGTTTAGAGTTGGAATTGAGGAAGAGAGATTGATGAGCATAAATTTGTTAAGCAACATACATGTATATATGACTGTTTCATATCTTTGTTCTTCCCTTGTTCCATTTATTATCCTTTAATGATGGGCAGAGAAGCAGCCTTGGGAGCACACCGTTATTGGTAACAGCACCAAACATGCTTGAGAGGTGGAATGAAAAAAGATGCAGGTCAGGTTAGTTCAGATGTGAAGAAGGGCTCAGTTGTCAGAGAATGACGGGTGAATATTGGAAAAGGAACTTGATGGCAATCAGTTTATATTAAAGATTGGAAGTTATTTGGGAAAGGAAGGTACCAAGAAAAACTCACTTAAAATTGACATCTTTCTAACATAAAACTCACCCTTAATGCTTCAGCCACAATAATTAGTTTCAGAAATGAAGCAGAAACTTTAGGCATTTATAAACCTGTCTGAGGGGATGATTTCAGCTTATTTGCTGAATTTCTGAGAGATTATACAGATTTTTCCCCATATAGGTCAGAAGCCATTACGTTTTTTAGGTACTGTCCAAATTCTCTCATGTTGGACTTGTTTAGAATAAGTTACACAGAAATTAGTTATGTTGGTATTTGTTTTAATGAGGTCTGACCTGTATCATTTCAGGGCTATTGGAACATAATTTGTAAAACGTCATCGGGTTTCTTAAGCTGCCAAGAAAAAAGGCCCCAACTGTGTAATATTTTTCCTAGGAACAAATGATTTTGTCTTTGTTTGAGTCTCAATTTTGAATAGTGAAAGCACAATGTGATATTATAATTGGTTTAAGTCACTGCCTGGGAAAATATAATTTCAAGTTACTGAGTAGTTTCAGGCACAGCATTTATATTAGCTTTTTCAAAGATGTTAGACTCTCCAGAGCAAGGAATCTAAGTGAATCCTTAAATGAGGAGACTAAATAAGTCCTATTTGTGACTTGTTATGTATCAAATTGTTGGTAGGCCAGACTGTTTCATAATAGTTCAAAACCCAAGTTTTATTTTGCTTTATTGCCAGATGATTCGGAAAGGTGTATTCAAAGACCAACATTTTGATCAAAACCTCAACTTCATGTATATAGAAGTTGATAAAGTAACAGAGAGGGTAAGTCTCTTTTAACTGTGCTACAGTAAGTGATTGTCTTATTGTGAATGAGCTGAATACTGGGTGGTAGTAGGAGCTGTGAATATTTAAAACACTAAAAATAAATCCTTTTTGCTGGTGGCCAATTCCTGAATAAAACACAATGAGGTTATGAGAAAGAGGAAGGATTTAAAAATGTTTGTCTAGTATAATGAGTCTATTTTTATCATAGGTCATAATTAGACCCTCTTCCTCTGTTCTTTGGATCATTTTCTTTCTCTGGCCTCCCATCCAGCTTCTGGACTGCTTACCAGAGTGATCTTTTTGAAAACAAATCTGATCATGTTATTCTCCGTGCTTAAAATCCCTTCATTGGGTTCCTCTCTGATGAACTCTGCCTCTGCTGTCCTGAGCAGTTTGCATACCCCCTCATGGTACTCTGTAAACCCCCCCGTTCCACACTTGGCAGGCAGCTGTGTCATACCTCTCTGCCTTTGTTCACAGACCATCCTGACCTTATTTGCCTCCTCTCCTTCCTCATCCCCTAAAAATAATTTATCCAACTTCAAGCCTCAGGGGAAATACACATTCTCTATGAGCCTTTCCAAATCCTCCAGGTTGAAGTAAGGACTTCTCTGTTTTTGCCCCGTTATATTGTCTGTTCCTAACTTTGTCAGAGCCCTTAACAACAAACACTTCCATGTCTGTCTGTCACCACTTCGGGGTAGGGAGAGGACAGTTAAAACAGGAAGTGCTTACTGTTAATTATTATTAATTACTTAATGGTGTGGGGATTTTCATAGACTTCTTTCTGTTAGCAGTTTGATCTTTTTACAAACTTGGAGTATGTTTTTTAAAAACTATCATAGCTAACTTGGGGTTGATTTTTTTTCATTCAAGTTTTTCAGTTACTTCTTAAAAAGATGTAGGGAATAGAGGAGGTCACGTAGAAGTTTTAAATGAGTAGATAATATATATATATGATATATATATATACACACATATGTATATATATTAGAAGTTCTGATACACCCAAGCAGTCTGATTTAAATTAAGGTACATATGCTTAGTAACTCATGTAGACATACACATTTTTAAAAATTATTTTTAGGAGAAAGTTACTGTCATGAGCACCATTAATCCAACCAAGGACCTGTTGGCTGACTTGATTGGGTGCCAGCGACTTCCTGAAGACCAACGTAAAAAAGTACACCAGCTAAAGGACTTGTTGGACCAGATCCTAATGTTGGACCCTGCTAAACGAATTAGCATCAACCAGGCCCTACAGCATGCCTTCATCCAGGAAAAAATTTAAACGAGATGAAAGAAGCTCCAAGGGTTTGAGTAATTAAATACAAAGACTGAAGAAATTTCACAGCAGTTTATTAATGTATATAAACTTATAAATATTTCTCCAGCAAATTTGAGGAAGCATGATATATTTGAATTAACACCAAGGGTGATATTTCTTTTAGAAATGTTAGTTAATCTGTTTTGTGTCTTATGTGAAATTTCACTGTAGAACTGTTTTAATTGCCAAGACTGCACAAAATTACAGTGCTAATGTATATGGTTGCAGTTCACATAAAAGACAAAAGCATCTGTTATAAAATGAGTAGTAATACTGGGTGGTTGATTTATTTTTAGCAAACTTGGCTTCATATTGGTCTTCAGATAAAATGGCCAGCATAAATGCTGTTTATATTCACGTTTTCCTAGGTGTGTGTGTGCAGGCCACAGCAGCATGCCCTTGGTGTAGTCAGTGCCGAAAGGGGTCTGTTCCTTCTTGAGCCTGCCTGCAGGGATGGTCTCCTCTTTTAAAGCAGGTTGTGTACAACATTCAGTACACTGAAGGTAAGCTAAACCATCAACATCACTGGTGTTTTAAGATGTTATTTTATTGGAACAGTTGACAAATGAGGGATATTAGCTTTGTGGCGGAATTCCCTGCATGTGTGATAACTGATCTTGTTTTATTTTTTGGCATTGCAACTGTGGCATAGTTACAGTTTCTGTTCTGTTCATCACATTTAAAATTGGAAGAGTACGCGCTTGATGGATAGAGCGCCTTCAGTGTACTGTTTCTTATTAACTTTAATTTTTTTAAATCAACTTGCTATAGACTTTATATACATTTTGTTAAATACAGTTCGTAGTGACGTAGAAACAAGGCATAGTTTTCCTTTACTAATTACACATGTTGAGGCCTAATTCTGAAAGTCCTCATATTTAAAAGTTAGACAACATAATGAAATTTTTAACTATTTGTATGTCATTTTGAAAGTGTACTGCTTTATGGTAAAAGTGTTTTTCATTTGTTCATTGTTTTCATTATTTGTGATCATGTTGTCTTTCAATACAGGCATAAACCTTCCACTCTTGAACAAAGCAGCTGCTTTTTAAAAGCGGTAATTGCTTCTTTACCTTTTATTTCTTTTGTAAATGAAGCTTTTCTTTAAGAATGTGACTTTAAAGTGTTGTCTATTGCATAAAACAGTTGACACTCACTTATTGTAAAGTGAAGATTGTTCTCCTGCATGTGAAGTGGACCATGCAGATTTCTGTATGTTCTCAGTATGCATCACTAGATAATAAAGTCTTTTGTGAACAAGGCATTTGTAGCCATTTTTAAAAGTTTTTGTCTTCAGTGCTGGTAAGTCAGGTAAACCATACATAGTTAAAAAGCAATCTTTCATTTCTTCCTTTAAGTCTTTAAAAGATTTATTTGTTAAAGATATAAGCTTAGCCACAAGTTGATCATTTTATTAATAATCAGGATCCTAACTATTTCATCAAAAAAAAAAAAAAATCCTACAGATATTGTCAGCTTTCAGTGTAGTGAGATAATTCCTGTAGGTTACAGGGTGTAATTCAGGATTTAACTAATGTTTCTGCTATTTTCTCACTTTTCCTTTTGATGGTGCGGAAAGAGAAAAGGAAAACGGGGCACAGGCCACTCACCGCCTTCTCCAAGGGGTCTGATTTGCTGAGACACCAGCTTCACCTTCTTAACAAGGTTATTTCTGACAGCATGTGTAGTTAAACATTTAGCAACGATTTAAAACAAAATCCTGTAAATCAGCTTGGTTTTGCAACACAAAGGAATTTGTATTTTTAACATGGTAGGAGAGCATTTTCAGAAATGTATGTACATCTTTTCTGTTTGGGTGGTAAAATTAATGCTTGTCTTCCTGAGCATTGTGGAAAATAACCAGATTTTGGGGGTTTAAATAATATTTTTAAATTGTAAATGGGATTTTTTTATTCACCCAGGCACCTAATTACAACAAGCATGCACATTTTGGTGCATTCAAGAATGGAAAATCAGAATAGCAGCATTCTTCTGGTGGGTTTTGCTCCATTTAAAGACATGAAATGAACTACAGCCAGGAAGGTGATAGATGATATAATAAGCCAACTTTGAATCTACACCCCGTCTCTTCATGGTTTAGACTTACTAAAAATAAATAAAAGGTGGTTTCCATCTTCAGGTAGAGTGAAGCCTTTTAAATAAGGCATCACGGGTGCAGCTGTCTACCTTACCAAAATGGGTAGTGATTTTCCCACCATGACTTACTTTATTTTGGTGATAATATGCTGCATATTCAAGTCTTTGGTAGTTATTTTCACTCGAAATAGTTAACATTTTGATGCTTCTGGTGATTTTCATGACTTCATTTTATATAATTATTTAATAAGTAAGTTAACTTCCACTAGAAACAGTTCATCTTATGCCTTCAAAACTATTACCTATTCTTTAAAAAACAAAGTTGCTTGTTACTTGTTCTTTGTGTTTTAGGTGCAGTTCAGTGGAAGATGATGACAGCCAGAAGACATGAGCTAAGGTTTCTGTCCTATAAAAGATTTAAAAAAAAAAAAAGAAAGAAAAAAAAAAGGAGCTCTCCATTTAATTTTTGTCTAATTTTTTAGTTTTCAGCATTATGATTTGGGTTTCATTAATGTTTGGCACTTAGAATAGTAGTGCTGTTGTGGTGTACATCTGTAAAGTGCTTGTTTTATCATGCTTCCTGCCTCCTTCCCCTCCCCCCCCAATAAAAACAGTAGTCAAATTTAGTGACTCTTTATGAAAGAGTCTTGAATGGTGAGATTCCACATAACACATGGCCATCAAAATTGGTTCCTAGGGGTTATTAGAAAAATAGAAACCACCAAAATCACATATATCAAAAAGTAGTCTTTAGCTTTAGGTGTCTTATCTCCTTGGCAGATGCAAAAGAATAGAAAGTGGAACTTTAAGACCACTGTTACTCAACTCCTTTAATACTCTAGTCCCCAACTTTCCCTTTTAGTAACTGTTTTTGCGAGTGCTCCAGTCACGGTCTTAAGATAGACAAAATATTTAGAACCACTGTCCGTTTTTCTTCTTAAGTGAGAGAAGTAGATCTTTGTTCCCAAATTTAGCATTCCTAGATTTGTCTATTCTAAAAACCCATAAACATTCTTTATGTACATATACATGATTTTATTAGAATTAATAAGTTTGCTGAGGCAGAGATTTGGAACTTTGTAAGACCTCTGTTAGATGATGGTCATAATTTAGTGAATTATCTTTAGCCTGCATTCATATTTCAGAGTAGCTGTATAGTTTTCAAGTAAGTTAATCTCTGATGAAGCATTTGTTTTATTACACTTCACAGCAAAAATATCCCGTGATTGTCAGATGTCAGGGTTCCTAAGTCTTAGGATCTAACCCTCAAAAAGATCATAGTTTTTTCTGTAGTCAGGGGGCAGGTGAGATCCAGAATGCAGATACACTGTAGACCCTGTTCTCTGTGTGAACAGGGTCATAGTTTTCATTTCATTTCATTTCATTTCAACAGGGTCATTATTTTCAAAGTCATGGTTTAGAGTATCGAGGTTGGAGTATCAGGTTGGACTATCGAGGTTTTGAAGGAAGGGAACATCTTAATTTTAAAGACCTTCCCAGTATTCCCATTCACCCCTTAGTCCTTGTTAGTTGCATCCTGTTTATTCCCCAATGTATAACTCATTCCACTCTACTACTTTCAAAATAAGTTTGTTTTTAAGATACTGTAATTTTTTTCCCATTATAATAACCACCTTTTTTCTCCAAAACAAATACTCAGGATATTTCTACAATACAAAAATATGTATGTTTTATGGTATGTGGTAGAGGCAGAGAAACGTGTAATGTTCTCAGATCTGTTTCATATTTGCATTCCTCCTATATGCTTTACCTGTTCTTTATCATTTTGTAACGCTAGCTGGCTAGGTAGAAATAAATCTCTGGAGTAAAACAGAGGAATCACATATCTTCAAATTTAGGCCAAGTAGTTAAAGAATGCCCTTTTAAATGTTGGAGATAACTCAAGTAATTTCCTTTCATTAGTTATAATGACATTAGAAATTGGGCTTCATAAAAAGTGTTTCTTTCCTTGTAGTATCCTAGTTCAAGCATATATTCAACATGAGTTTATCATCCTCCTAGATGGAATATCTTCCTTATGGAAATGTTCACTACAAATTCATTTGTGTTTTTTTACATGTCGATAGTGTACACTAAATTGACTTTTAAAATGTTTTCCAGTTATTTGATAGATATCATCATGGCATCCTTAATTTTTTTTTTTCTCCTTCTGTATGTAGGGTAAGGGGCTATTCTTCTGAAGAATCTTTCCATTTAGTGATCAAGATATGGAAGCTGGTCTCTGAAAATACTCAATATGTATCCCAGTTACTCGTGGTATCATTTGAATTGTAACTTGCATTTTAGAAGCAATGTTTCCAATTATTGGGAAAACTTAATAAAATATGCCTCTTGTTACCATATTGTTTCCTGATTTTTCCTTTGCTGGAGTTTGCTATTTTACATTTAGTTTTAAGTTACACCATTTCCTACCTAAGGTTTCTTAGATGCTATTTCACTGGTGTTCATAGATGTGCTTTGAAGGGTATTCTGTGCCCAAATATGATTGGCAACTGCCAGATTAAAGTTAGATATTTATGTTAAAACTTCTCAGAAGATACCTGATTTGCATTGTGAACCTCAGTGAAGGAGAAAGGTGTGGAGAGAAGTTTACCAAACCACTTGGCAGGACCTGCTGCATGGAAACGGCCAGTTTAGTGTGATCTTCCTTACAAACATCAAAATCCTTCCTCGCAACTAAGTACAGAACACATGCCAAAGGGTGTGGTATTCATGCTCTTGTTACATACCTTTCTGATTTGGTTACCTAATAATGAGAAAACATCATAAGTAATGAGATAACACCCTTTTCTGTAATGATTTAAATCAATTGGTTCATTGTAGATGGGGAAGCCTGACAAATAATTGGACCGTATCCTTAGTCTATCCGCTCATTTTCTTTTAAGGAAACATTCTCAGCTTAGAACAAGCAAAAAACTGTAAAATACCTAAGAGGAATGGGGAGATTGAGTGAATCTTTAATGCAAAGCAGGACTGGAGGAGGCAGGGCCAAGGGTCTGGCTGTGGGGTACACCTGACCGAGCAGGTGCCACCTTCTCTACCTAGTTGTCGAGTCCTGGTTTTTGTAAGAGATGGGCCGTAAAGGCAGTGGCCCTGGACAGCCGCCTTGCAAAGGCCCCAGTTGTAGTTTTCTACTTGGGCTGGCAGAGGATTAAAAACTACATACTCCTCTGTCTAAAGCAACTGACAAGGGTCATGAGATCATTTTTTGTTAGGGAAGGTAGTATGCAGGGTGCATTGGGTTTGGGAGGCGGTTACGGCAAACTTTGAAGAGAACTTTTCTACATGTGCTTTCATTGACAAGAAAGTCAGAATCTGCCTCGGGTAAGATCCAAAAAGGAGCTAAGAAAAGGTGTCCGTACTGGACAGCCAAAACATGGGGAATGTACAAGCAAGCCAGAAAGCCAAATTCAACTAAAATTTCCTGAACAGAACTATTTCCGTTTATATGTGTCTGTTAGAAACTGCCAAGTGTTTCTTCAAAAATAGTGGTAGAAGTTGGCTTCCAACAGGTTTGAAAAATAGCCAAGTCTTTCAAGTTTGTTGGTAACTACAGTGCTCCCACCCCCAATGGTAAGTTTTTCTCTTGGCCAAATATTTCCTGTTTTACTCCCATCACTTCACAAGATAAACTGAAGATGGCTACATCTACTTCCTATGTATATGTCTCTTCTAGCCTCATTTTAGGGACTCCATTTAAAAAATTTCAATTATTTTTACTAATGATCATAACATTAAAATAAGTACCTTTGCCTCATAATTGAAGTCAGCATTGCTGCTAATGCATTTTTTACATAGTTGTATTTAAAGCAATTTGGGACTAATTGAAAACTGATAGGTGTGTCAGTAACTCCTTTTTTAGGTCTAATGGCATCCTAAATAAAGTAGCCTGGTTATGTTTCTAGTGAGAAATTTGCCCTACCTATCTCTTAAGACATCAAAGCCCAGAATCCATCTCCTCCCACCCCCCAAAGCAATCCTTCAGTGCAGGAATGTATTTTTGGGAACTGCTGACAGTGATCTATTACCTCTATCTCTATAGTACTCCTCCCTACCTCCTGTTTCCCGTCCCCCATGTCCACTCCCACTCCTGGTCTTCCTGGAAACCAGGGCTTGTGTCTTCATCACTCCACAGCACGTTCCTGACGCCGGACACATGCCTTGCAAGAAGCAGGACGTGAATAATCGGAGTTGTTACTCCAGTGACAGTTAATTCAGTGCCGAGGCAGCTCGTTCCATCCAGTGTGCCCTCTGTCATTCCGGTTTTTCCCCCGATCTATTTTTTAATTTGTCAGGCACTTGATTCAATCCTCACATGATTATATGAGAGAAAAGGTCTGAGCCGAGGTTAAGGAACCTGCCCGAGGTGCAGATGTGTTAAGTGGCAGAGCCTGGCTGTGGAGCGGTGCTGCTGAGCCACATAACCAGCCTCAAGGCTGGGCCAAGTCCTTTCCTTAATCCAATACTTGGAAGGGATCTACAGACCAGGCGATGGTTGTTCAGGATAAGAGTGGTGAACTGAACAGGCAGGTCCCTTTCCTGGCGCTTTTACAGATAAAAATTACATCATTACGAACCTAAAGGTGAGGGGATGAAATCCAAGCAAGTAAAGAAGGTAGAAATGAGAATGGGTAAGAGGTCTGCCAAATAAGGCTCGGGACTCAAGTTAGAGTTGTAACAATGAGAGGAAAGGGGGTTGACGGGAAACAAAGACCATTGCAAGCTGGGACGGAGTGAAAGCATGAGTCCGTTTTTACATTCCGTTCTGTGAAAGGGATGTTCTACCTCTTTGGATAATGACACCAACTATGGGATTTAGGTAAAGTTCTGTTCTACGATAAGAACAGTTAAGTTTATTTTTCTATTGCCATGTTGATACAATTCCAGAAAATTCTTTGAAATTAATCTAAAAACTGCCTACTCTCTTTGACCTCTGCTTCTAATTCTTTGAGCCTTATTCTTTTACTAAGAATAGAGGGAACTGAAGCCACAGTTGCTCTCTTCAGTATATATTTGAATTGTCTTTTAATTCATCTCCCCCATCCCTATCTCGAATATTTCATCTGGCTTGGCCAGGGCGGGGGGTGGGGGGGGGGGGGCGCAGGGAAGATGATACACAATATTGACCGTGCCTTGGCAGGGGGCTGGGGAGTAGGGAGCCTTTTACTTCTCAGTTTCCTTCGGGCAACGCTTGAAGTTTTCATTGTGTTATTTTTTTTAATGTTTAAGAAAAACTCATTGGAATTCACCAAACATCCACTGAAACCAAAGCACACTATCCCTACCCCCGCCCGCCCAAACATCCAGACTCTGAGCTATGCATTTTACACCAACTTCTTCCTTTACAATGTTTTTCAAAGTGTGATCCAAGAACCACCCGCATTAAAATCACCTGGGATATTTGTTTACAATGCAGGTCCCCAAGCCCCACTCTCAGGTTCCGTGTCCTTGGGCCTGGGACAGAACCCCGGACTCAACTTTTTTGTTTCCCTGATTAGGTGCAGTAAGGTGTGTCAGTCACATAGTCTCCCCTACACAAACACACTTTCTATTAATGAGATAAGAAGCTTTAGCTGTTTGCTTTTCAACTAACTGGGGTTAAGACTTGCAGCAACAAAGAACTTTGGGAAAAAGTTCCATTAACATGAGATTTTTGGCTGCTCTGTGGACAGCAACCTTTTCTCATTTTTCCTTTGACATTCTAAAACTGTTAGGTCTGAGTGGAAGAGGGTTGTTTCATGCCTACAACTATCATTTGGCCCCAAGAAAACTGATCTCGCTTTCATGTATATGACAAAGGACCTGGGAAAGGAAAAATTTTTAAGATTCACTGGAGGATCTAGAGGATCTTGCATATTAATTCAACAAAATCACAAGTATCTTAGCTTTTAATGGCCAAAAAAATACTCAAAAGATAGGTCAAGATGATAGACAAAGGAGATTTTAGAGCTAGCAAAGGAAAGAAAAAAAGGTACCAGAGTGGGAAGAACTAAAAAAATTAATTTGCTAATAGAGGTAATGTACTCTTAAGACTATAATGGAACACAAAATACACCAGCAATCAGTCGATTACAGCATTTACTGATGATGGAATTCTACTGGGAAACACAACAAAAGAATAATCTTTTGAATAGTTTACAAAGTGAAACATTCCTTTGAAACATGACATGCAAAAGATTGTCAAATGTGCCAGGATGGAAGCCCTTGGATTTATATATAGACATCTCAGCAGTGCTTTTCACAAGTTCCACTCCACATCACATCAAGTTATTCATGTGTGTAATACCTGTATCTCGGCATGATGAACCGTATTTTAGCCAAGCTTCTTGGAAATAGATTTGCTCACATTGAGATGCAGGAGAGAAAAGTTATTTTTGGTCAATGGGTGAACACTTATCCTTACCTACAAAGGAAGGCGATAAACAGTTTAACTTCTGAATATAGAATGGTTTGTTCAATTCTATGTTTTTTTGATAAGGTTTCTTTTTGGTCCTTGGTGCCTTAATGTCTTCTCTGTGATTTTCGGGAAAAGAGAGAGGTATAGGTGAAACTGGTATTGGAGACCTTGGTGGCAGACATTTTGTTGAGACCATCTTAACCAACGATTGAGTTGTTTGGGAAGTAGTGGGCTTGGTTGAGAGTTCTTGGCATGGATTCAAAATGGAGCTTTTGAGATTCCTAATGTCATCACAAGTTGCCATCAACTGTTTGGTGGCAGATGAACTTTTTAGAGACGGTGGTCTAGAAGTCCATTTGTATGTATTGCCGGCATTGCTCCAATTCCATTTGGAAGCATTTTGTTCAAGCTTGCAAGATCCAGAACTGCTTTTTCTTTTTTCGTGACTTTTATCTACACAAGTTGTCTGAAGACTCAAAGAGTCCGAAAGTTTTGGTTGTCTCATTTTGGAGATAGCTTTGGAGGAAAAGGGTCGCTCAGTAGCTGCTGGAGCGCAGAAGGTAGTTTGAAGTCTGGGCCTCTCTTTTTGTATAGTCATGTGTTGTAACCTTTCCATTTCCAGTAAACGAGTTATCAAATGTTCAATAGAGCTTTCGGGAGGTTCCACTGTCGCTTTCCAATTTTCAGATTTTGAGAGGGCTAATTTGTGCAAGTCCAGAGTATTGAAAGGAGAAGGGAGAAAATCAGGATATGGAAATACTTCATTTGGTTCCTCTGTGAAAGATTCCTCAACATTTTCTATTGTTTCTGGCTTTAAGTTCAGGTCCATCTTTTTAAAATAGCTGAGCAAACTATCATTTGCTTTTTCATTTTCTGATAAATCACTTTCATCTGTTAAGTTTTCTTCCACACTGCTGTTTCCATATTTCAAATTCCAATTTGGGGCAGATAAACTTTCACCATTATTGTTTTCCACAGTTGAACATAAATTAACATAAGGCTCATTTCTGTCCTTAAAAAAGTCTCCATCAGCATAGGGCCAGCAGAGACCCGACGGTATCTGGAGGCCAGAGTAAGAATCAACTTGCTTATCGACAGAAGCACTTGTCAAGGAGGGGTTCAGAGTGAAGAGCCTCATGGGATTATTGGCTACATTAAAGCCAGTTTCCACTGCAGACTTCTTGAAATCCCTTTAAAAAAATGATTTAAATAGTGAATGATGTGTTGACTAGAATTAAAATGCTGTTAAAATGATAATAAGCAAAATTATCAAAGACTGGATAATGTTTAGTTTCTAATGGCCTATGTGTACCTATCTGTAACAGAGATGTGTTCATTTCCAAATATGGTCAATTATATAAAACTACATACATTTTTTAAAGTATAGATTAGAATATTAACTGGACACCCCTTTCTGCATGCACAGGTGACAAGATCATTCTACCCACAAATGGGCTAGCTGTGTCTATGAATGGCCACTAGGTTAAAAATGGCTAATTATATCTATTTGCCTATGAACATATTGTACATGCAGTGATGATGTCTGAGAAGGGGGCTCTCCAACTCAAACTGAAATTATAGTGAAACATTTACGGACACAAGATTAGATAAAAGGAAACTCAAAGAATGTAATTAGGTTACTCAATAAAGCCTTCTACTTTAGCCATTGTGGTTTTAAAAATTATGCTAACATAAAAGGAAGCAAAACAATGTTTACCAAATCTTATCCCATAGTAAAAAAAAGAAAGAAAGAAAGAAAGAAACTATATAATTTAAAAAATTATCCCATAGTAATTTTCATCTGAGGGTCTTTTATTTTATGAGTAATGCTTCTAGGTACTATATTAGAATGAAAACTGCAAAAGAGCCGTGTTGTAGAATACTGAGTTTATAGTTTGTTTCTTTTAAAAGCTTATTAGAAATTCTGACATTGGAAGAGTTGAAGCATTAATTGACATATATAGTCTCATTATCTTCTTGCTTCCTTTAATGCCAGTTTACAGTAAAGACAGCAAAGTGTTCTTGAAGGATTTTGAAAAATACTTTTATTTCTATAGAAAATGTAAAAATTTATTGATTTAGCTAAATATTAGTTAAACTCACTTGCTTTTGTAAAACCATGGGAAAGTCACTTTAAATCTACAATTGATAAGAGAAGAATCCATGTTGTTTAGTGAAAAGAGCATGGAATCTGGGGGTGAGGACCTAGGTTTGAACCCCTTTGCCACCAGTGAGCAGAATGGTAATGACAGTACCGACCTTGGGGTTGTCTGAGAAGCAAAACAATTGCATGAATGTACTTTGCAAAATGTTAAACACTAAATCAAAGGTATTTTATTCTTGATGGCATACTGAGGAGAAAAATTTCAGTGATAGAGTATTTCACTGATCCTGGACTTCTCACACTGCAACATACTTAGGCTTCCCCAGGATTAATAACAAATAAATACCTATCAAACACATGATTCTGTTTAGTCCTCACAACAACCCTATAAGATAGGCGCTTTTATTTTCTACCTTTTATGGGCAAGGGAACTGAGGCACAGTGGCTAAGGCCACACATCTGGTAAGTGGTGGAGCTGGGATTTAAACCTGAGTGGTGGCACCCATGTTGGTAATCCCAGCACTGCCCTCTACTGACTCAGTTTATGTTTGCTGTACGTTCGTATGATAAAATTCAATTTATTTCATTTGACCTCTTATCTTGAAATCCTTGTTCCCAGCAGAGTTCATTCTAGTAAAAGTAGCCTTTCCTATGCCCCTCACACTGACATTCCCTTGGGACATTAGTCACTACGGTCCCTTTAGCACTTCTTGGACTCATTTCAGCATTAGGTTGAGTTTTATGCTGAGCCTCACCGAGGTAAAGTCCTCTGACTGGGAGACTGCTACCAATGAGCCACCCTACTGTCAAAAGTGGGGACAAAACTGAGGAACTAATTCTAGTTCTGATCCAGAACTCAAGATCTCCATTAAACAACACAATGTATGTAAAAGTGAGCCGGTGTTCAATAAATGGAATCTCCACATAGTAGTAATCTGTGTTTGTGAGCAGCATTCCAGCTGGTTCTAACACACATTACGTTTAAGAACCAAAAAATAAGAATTCAAACCCAAGTAAATTCTGAGAAGCAATATACTGTAGTGCTTGAGAGCATGAATCTGGTTCTGCCATTCATTCATTGTATGACTTTGGGCAAGTAACATACCTTGTCACCCTGACTCAATGTCCTCATCTGTAAGATAGGGATGCTGACAATAGTGTCTTATAGGATTATTGTGACGGTTAAATGAATTAATATACGCAAGGGACAGAAATCATTCCTGCCCCATGGACTATTATTTTTCTATCACAGTTTCTATTACAGTTCCTCTTCCCTTCGACAAGAAGCCCCAGCTCTATCCATGGAAACTCTCATTGTTAAGGGCACAGGAAACTGAATTCTTCTTATACTGATGATCTCTGTGGTGTACGCCAGCCACTTCCTATTTTAGGGTGAGTTTCCATAACTTCCCACAAGTGGCACACAATACTTTTTCTTCTGGTTGTTTTTCTCTTTGTCTTTCAGATGAGTAGTTAACTCATTTGCATTTAAATGTATCTCACTAATTTAGGGGGTTATGAAAATAGATATTCTCTCACCTGTTCTCCATGGTACTTCCTTCGTTAAGAGGATAACTCCATAACTGAAATATCCCTTGTTTACTATTCTGGAAACAGAAAAACCATGGACAACATTTTAGTAACTGCATGCATTTAAAAAAAAATACTTTGATTATGATGAATAACATCTCACCTGTGTTCTTTTGTGAGCATGCTCTGACAAATTTACTTCTAGCATCAGTTGCTCTATTGGAATTTCCAGATGGTTCTATAAAGCAGCAGAAGACTTTTAAACACAATACATCTCTAGTCCCTGTTACTGTTCTAAGAATGTATAGTTCTTGTTCTAACCAACAAATATATTGTAAATATATTGTAAAGTCATAAAATACTCCCTTTTATACAAACAGATATCATTTGTTTTTACTGACTTCAGCAGGAACTAGTTACAAATACCAACAGTGTTAACTAATGAGCCTCGAATATCATTAAGATTATCTTTATTTTACTAACAGTTAAGTGTCTTATATTTTGATCCAAAAAAGTAGATGAAAGATAAATTTCCTCACTATTTCAAAACAAAATATTAACCATTTTAACTGCCTCAATATATCTTAAAAGCTGAGACTACTTCTCTTTTGGAAATGACTACAAAACACTATAGTCACTACAATGTTAATTTCCATTTCTGGTATTCTTATATTGAAAAAATATATTATAAAATATTAACTTAATGACCAGTTTGCAGCCCTGCAGAACAGAAAAGGCTTTGACTTGTTTGAAGAACTCTACAGAAATGAAATTGAAATTTTTAAAGAAAGAAATTTTTTTTAATGAACATACATATAATTTTAAAATAATGTTTTGTGAATTATTTAAAACCAAACATTTATCCTTACCTTGTTAATTTTGCCTGAAAGAATGTGTATGGAAAAAATGACAATTAATAGTTACATAAAACTGGTTGTATTAAAAACAAACCCCCTTTAATATGAGTGGTTATTCATATTATAAGTATGAATGAACATAAATTTGCAGTATTTATAAATATAAAGACACACATCTAGGATTTCTTACCACCTACTGCACTGTCCTTTCCAGGTGGAAGATTTTTATTTTCAGGAGCAGGTACTTCTGAATCCAAATTCCAGTGAGACAAGTTCTAAAACAATATTTGTTTTAGGATAAACTTAACGTTAAGAACACTTTAAAAGCTCAAGTACATAATTTTTCATGTCTGTGGCTAAAGTATGAGAAAGGCATAAAGTTTCATGACACATTCTCCTTCCTATAAGGACACTACCAGAATTTTTGAGAAGCATGCAGTGTTCTCTTATCAAACTTATTATCAGCTTGATAACACCTATTAGGAGATAGGCTTTTACAATAATTTATGGTTTCGTTCCCATTTTGTTAAAAATAATGACACACGGGTTTTCAACATTGATTTTAAAAATATAATAAAATATCCAGTTCAGTGTGTCCCTGGTACACAATGGCACATTCGCCAAATTTTCTGTATCTGAACACCAGATCTGATACCCCATAAAATCCTCCCAACCACCAAAGAAAATTCTCTAATCTTCACATTGTACTCAACACTGACCAGCCCACTACTCATTCTAGACTCCAGACATTGAAACACACTCAGGAAATATTCAAAAGCAAGCCAAAAAATGAATAGGGAAAGGCACTAATATGTACTATTTATGTTCCAGACATTGTGCTGAATGCTGTGAGGGAAAAATGTGGAGTGTGTGCAGGAGAGGATTATTAACAATTTATCCTGGAATAGGGAAAGTGAAGAGGTGAGGAGTTTATTAAAGAAAAAAAAAATAATTTTTTGAGAGCAAACTCAGTTGTTTTCTATCTCCAAAAGAGAAAATCCTTTGTAAATCACACAAGTAAAATGTTAGGTATCATTCGCAAACTAAAGGAGGAACAGGGAGAATAAGCTTAAATACAGTATGAGGATTTAATTGGCCCACAAGAAAATTATCTCCTGCTGGGAAGGGTAGCTGAACATTGGAAGGTAGGCTGCAGATTATCTTTCTCTGGAGGTTAATTCCCTGCTCCCCAAGATGACACATAATTAGGTCTAGTCTCTACGTGAGAATCACCTGGGGAGCGTTTTAAAAATGATACTTGAGGGGCACCTGGGTGGCTCAGTCGGTTAAGCATCTGACTCTTGATTTCAGCTCGGGTCATGATCTCAGGGTCGTGGGATCGAACCCCGGGTTGGGCTCCGTGCTGAGTGTGGAATCTGCTTAAGATTTTCTCTCTCTCTCTGCCCCTCCCCTTGCTTGCGCTCTCTCTAAAATAAAATAAATACATCTTTAAAAAATAAAAATACTTGAAAAAAATTACTACAAGGTCTGACTCAGTAGGATGAAGGTAAGTCTCAGTTATTTGTATTTTTAAAACCTCCCTGACAGATTATCAGGCTTCTTTCAGCTCTCTGATCCTGGCCCACTAATGTACAAAATAACATGTGACAGAAATACCCTTACAGTGACACGTAAAGGGAAGCTGATGAAAACTGCAGTTGAGATCATATAATAAGATTAATATAACCAAATCTGTCAACTGGTAAGGGAAGCTATCAACTACACACGAGGTCCGCTAGATTGCAAACTCCTTACAGGTTGGGAATTGATTATGCTTTCTGATATCGCCTCCTGCCTTACCAACATTTCTCACAGAATATGTGTGAGAGAATAAAAAAAAAGGTGAGCGCAGCCTGAGGGAGCAAGGCAGCATCTTTCAGGAAATCCAGTTGCAATAAGAACCGGTTTGAGATTTGGAGAGAAGCTGGTTAATTTTTCCTTTGTTAAAAGAAAGAAAAAAATTTCCCATTTGATATTCCAAATGTGCCAAGAGGAAAACTCAGTACAAAGTGCTCACAAAGAGAGAAAGCAGCAGGGATGTGGGCAGATTCAGCGGGAGTGAGGTCTTGACCAGGGGAGGTGCCCAAACGCTCAGGTTAAGCCATTAGCCTTACCTCCTGGGAGATGTTGGACCCACGCGGGTTGGTACCACTGTTCTCACCATTTCTTCTCCCCGTTTTGGTCCTCTGTTTCCTTAAAATCCTACACAGGTTGTGACAGGCACATTTATGGGTAAGGTAGAACGATTGTTTTAAAAGTTTGAGCTTTGGCTCCCTGTCTAAAGGAGGTCCAACAATGCTTCGAGTGCAGGAGAACAGGGACTATGAGGGCAGAGGAGGGCTAACAATATGAAATCAGCCAGAAACAAGGGGGACCAGACGTCCCCCCCAAAAAAAACACGGAGAAAGCAAATTGTAAGATCCGACAGAAGATTAGGATATTAAGGTCTTAGGTGAGAACAGAGACATTATCAGACAGAAAGATAAAATACAAATCAGAAAAAAAAATGATGAATTATCTGGAACTTATAAAGCAGGGCCATGAACTCTTCTTTTAATTATTCAAAACAGGTGCTACGTTTGAAAGCAGGATTAACCTCGCGGGCAGAACAGGCGCCCCATGCGTGTTCCCGGGACACTAAAAGGCCCACAGGGCCAAGCATTACTTTGCAGGCCCAACTGTCATGGTATCTAAGCCCGCTACTGTTTAAGGTAGAAGGATCAGAAAACTATCAGATAACAGGTAAAACAATCATTAAGGTAGGACTATCCGGAAAGAATCACAAATTAAAGCCACCGCGGTAATCAGTATATTTGCGAATCGTTTACAATTTATTGTCTCCTAGAGGGAAAGGTGTAACCTGAAGAAATAGAAAATACAGTTCAGGTAAGTTTTGAATCAGTAAGTATTGATCCACCTGCTCTATGCGGGCCCTGGGATGGAATGAAGGAGGAGGGGGTTTGCTGAAGAGGTGGCGCTGCGTGGGGACATCCGCGTGTGTGCCACGGAGTAGGGCACCGGGCGCCTGGACGAGGCCACCGCGCCTGGAGGAGGGGCCCGAGGACAAGGGGGCCTTCGTGACAAGGGGTCGGGAAAGGAGCCGCGGGGCAGGAGGGCAGGGGGTGCAGCTGGGAGGCCCAAAGCCCGCGGGCGAGCACCCCCTCCCGCCTTCCGTCCCGGGGTGGGGGGCGCAGCGCAGAGCAGGGGGACAGCAGGTGGGGCTCGCGGGGGCGCCCCAGGCCCCGGGCTCTTACCCCACGGCGCCGCAGGCCCACGTGTCGTCCTCAGCGTCGTCTCCGAGGGCGCTGCCGCCCCGAGGCCCCGGCCCGTCCGCGTGCGGGGCGAGCGGCTTGACGGGCGCCCCCTCGGACCCGGCCTTCCTGCGGCGGGAGGACAGGGCGGGCAGCGGGCGGCGGCCGGCCGGGAGCACGGCCCCCTCGGCGCTGGACGGCCTGCGGGCCGCCGGGACCCAGGCGGGGCCCCGCGAGGCCAACCTCGGCCGGGGCTGCGGCTCCGCGGGCCTCCCCCGCGGCCGGGTCGCCCGGCAACTACCATCGAGCGCCCGCGCCCGCGACGGCGCCGCGTTCCACCGGGGCCACCGGTATTCGGGGGTCACCAGGCCGCCAGGCCCGCGGGACGGGCGACGCGACCGGGGGAGGGCGCTGAGCCGGAGCCCGGGCCCCTGCGCCCCTCCGCGCCTCCTCGGCGGCGGCCCGGCCCACTCGGCCATCGCGGGTGGAGGGGGCCGCCCGGGGGCTCCGCGCGGGCGGAGGTCACGGCCGCCGGGCCTTCCCCGGCCTTCTCCCGCCCTGGCCCTGACCCCGACCCCGAGCTGCGAGCTCTGCGTGGCGCCCAGTGGGTCCCCGGCCCCTGTTCGAATAGAGCCAGGAGCTCGGGCGTGTAGTGCGCTAGACGGAGCAAGCTGTGTGTATTCGCATGGATGTATGTACAGTCCTGTCTGGGCTTATAGTATATACTATTTAAATAATTAAATGGAAGAAGGAAGGTATCCCAGCTGAGAGCAAGCCCACCTCTGGTCGTTCCAGATCAGTGATTGGTGTTACAACAGGAAGAACAAAAGATGATTTTTTTTTTTTCCTACCTGGGATACATGTAGATGATAGGTCAGTTTTGCCCTCCAAATGCCTGTCTGTGACTTCAGTTCCCTGAAATAAGTGTGTGGGGTGGCAGAGGAAGGAGTATATATACACGTATATAATATGGATATATTATTATATATGCATTATTATGTACATACATATATAACATAAATATGTAAGTGAACACTTACATATTTCTGACTGATATATGTGTATAAGTAAGTAAACGAATACTAAAAATGTCAGAGATATTCTTTATAATAAAGCATTGACATTTGAGGAAGACATTTTTGCAATCCTTTGCTGATGATACTATTGCGTTCTGTTGGGTTGAACATCCAACTGTAGATTCAAGCCCCAAAATGTTTCATTAAGCATCTAAATGCACTGGTTCTTAACGTTTGGGGGAAAGAGAGGCCATCTCAGGTTCTCTTCTGAGAATCTTCCCAGGAAAATGCACATATAAACCAGATGTCCAGCCCAATTTCAAGGGTGTGTCAGCTCTTGGATCTCCCATCTCTATCCCCTGCCCAGAGGTGTCTGTCTCCCTCCTCTGCGCGTCCATTTTCCTCTCAGAAAGGCCGGCTCTGACTCAACTTCAAAGACACCTTTCCACCCCATTACTCTATTTCATAACACCCTATTTTCTTCTCTATACTCCTCAGTCTTGTTAATCATGTGTGCTTTTCTATCGCCTCTTCCCAGTAGAGAATGAGGGCAGAGGTCTTGCCTGTCTAGTTCATTGATACACCCTGTCACTTTAACTTTTTTCTTTTTAATTTTATTTTAGTATGTTATGTTAATCACCAGACAGTACATCATTAGTTTTTGATGTAGCGTTCCATGATTCATTGTTTGCGTATAACACCCAGTGCTCCATTCAGTATGTGCCCTCTTTAATACCCATCACCAGGCTAAAACTGTGCTAGGCATGGGACACTTGGGTGGCTCAGTCAGTTAAGCGGCTGCCTTCAGCTCAGGTCATGATCCCAGGGTCCTGGGATCGAGCCCCGCATCGGGCTCCCTGCTCAGTGGGAAGCCTGCTTCTCCCTCTGCCTGCCGCTCTCCCTGCTTGTGCTCTCTCTCTGACAAATAAATAAAATCTTTTTTAAAAAACTGTGCTAGGCACATAGCTGGAGCACAGTAAATATAGGAGAATGAATATAAGATTAGCATAGGCCTCCTTGGCGGGCTCCCCCCTGGGTTCCCTCCTCCTTCAGACTGTTTTCCATTCTGCTGATAAAAAGCACAGATCTGCTCTAATGCCCTCCTAATCCCAAAGAATGAGCCAGGCTTTAAGTATCTGCTTATCATTTTCAGGGCCTACATGTTCAACACCTCAGATATTTTGCAATTTTTCTAAACACTCTGTCTCCCCCAGGACATACATCATTTTTCTTTTCCTATAATAGCTTATCCTTTTTTTCCTCCTCCCTCCTTTTATCCACCTAGTTAAGTCCTATCCATAGAAATCTAGCTCACAAATCATTCTCCCTGACCCCTCAAGGAAGAATACATTGCTACCTCTTCCTTTTCCAAAATCCCTGTCAGGTTATTATGATTTATTTGCTTACAATTCCTTTCTCACTGTTACATTATAATTATTCATTTACAATATCTCACTCACCATCTTTTCCGATGCCTTAAAGGCAAGGCCTGGCCTTATTCTATCTGGCCTGGTACGTGGTGTATAGTAGGCATTCAGTAAATGTTCGAGTTAATTTAATTACTCCAAAAAATAACATTTGCAGTGATATGGTTACCATGTTGGTTTCCGCGTTTTCCTTTTGTTTCAGAACATGAACTGATCCTGATCCCTTAAAGTCCCTCTGAGATTTGTCCTCCATAAATACATCCTCTAAGATTCTCTCTCTCTCTCTCTCTTTTTATTTTTCCTTGACAGAACATATTCCTAAAAACCTTCTTTATCAACTTGACTCTCCTTACTTTCCCTGGAGACTTTTTGAATGCTTTGACATCAGCATAAAAATCATGCCCCCCCCCCCCACTTGTTGAATTGATAAAGTTGTTAGTATTACAGGTTTAAAACGATAGTGACAGCCTAGTCCCTGTAGAGAGTTCGGCAGGAGAGCATGCAGTCTAGGTGGTGAGGAGACAAGGCTGAGAGAGAGGAAAAGTAAGCATGAGATGTTGTGGTCGTGGACAATATAAGGGCAACAACGAAGAGAATCACCCTCTCCACGGCTTTGAGTCTGGGTTGGCTGTCATCCAGCCTTGAGGGCAATCATTAGACAGTGAACTGTTCTCCACAGTAGCTCGGGGGCAGCCCTAACGTCAATCCTTAGCCCAACAGGATGCACCTTCCTTTCAGGCCACCCCAAAACCCCTCCGGGAATTCAGATTTTAGGGGTAGCATCAAGCTTGCCTTACTTTAAACCTGTACCTCTTAGCTAATCTAGTGAGGTAAGGTGAGGCAGATGTTCTGTCTCAGCGTGGCATTTAACAGGCTCTTCCATTCATTACCATGGAGGTGGTCTGAATTGGTGGAAAGAAGGAAAGCCTTGGGCCAATCCCTCGGTAGGTAAGCATGCCTTGCTGCTCACCTCAGTTTCCCCTACTCTGAGAGAGGTGACAATTTGGGCCCACAGAAAACTCTTTTGGAAAGCACTTTGATAGACATTCCTTTTTTTTTTTAGCCCAGGGTGATGCAAAGAAATGTCAGTGACTACATTACTTAGCTTCTAATTACCCTGCAGGGAAATCCTTCTAGTTCAGTCCACCTCTTTCAAAACCTTTCATATCTTTTCTATCACCCATGTGTTTGCCCCCACTTCCCTTTATTTGTCCCTGCTGTATTGTCAACCTCACGGCTGGCTGTTTACTGCAATGGAATCTTGTTCGGTGTAATTAGGTAACTATTTTCAGAAAGTCAAGGTCATATTTTCTAATTAATAGCATGCATTTTTGTTCTCAAGTAAATAAGATGCTATTCAGTGGGAAACATTTCAGTTCAATTCTGCGTGATTTCAGTTCAATTTGTGTGTGGTTAGGTAACTAGTCCTATGCTTCCCCTGTTTGCAGCTTCAGCTTTCTCTTTCCCTCATGGCCAATTACCTTAATCCCCGACTTAGGTCTCCATTTCTGTAAGCGTTTACCTGAAATGTCCTAACTTGCTTGGGTGTGTACAGTTTCTTTTTAGGAAATATGTATAAAAATATTTTTTTAGTTAGAAGTTGTGTTTCTCTTTGAAAAATTAACCTTGAACTTTTTACTCCCTTGTTTGGGAGACCACCATTTTGTTGCAAAAATGTAACAGATCTTGTTTAAAATCTATTCATTCCTAGAACGAATGTGATAGTGATGCCCAGGAATATCTTTCCAAAAGATAAACAGACACATCAGCTGCAGAAGTTGTAGCCAGTACTTTTGGATAAATTCTCCATGGTATATGTCCACCTCTGTTTAGATTTTTCTTCAGGACCTGCTGCCTGCACTTGGAATAGCCTTATGGCTTCCTGTCCTTCAATGCCTATGCTCTGCAGTCGTGTTTTCTTAGTCTTACGTCACCAGTGTACTTGGAAGTTTTAAGTTTCAGGATGAAGACTTACTTTCTGGTGCCAGGAAAGGTGCAGCTTGGGTCCTCCTTACGGCGGCCGGAAGCCTCCCACCTCATCTGCTTTGAACGGAACACTCTCTTTAGAACGCTTTCTTTAAGAAACTTGGAGATGATCTTTTCCCTTTGAACATTACTGAATACTTTGCCTTCTGGAAGCCAGCTGGTCTTGTCACATCCACTGTGGCAGAGGGGAAGGGGAAGGTGCTCGGGAGACACAACAGCCCTCTTTGGAACAAAAAAAGGAATTGCCGTTTACCTAAAAGTCATGAATAAGAGATCAGCCTAACTAGATAAACAACCCAGTGTCCTGCAGGTGCTATGCTGTGGGATCAATTTAGTTAATAACACAGAGCTACTACCTGAGCGGCGTGGCTGGCCCTTCCTAGCAACTCGCTGTCACAATCAGAAAGGGAGTGCAGGCTTAGGAGGATTCTCTCTCATCTTTTCTTTGAGAAAATAATAATACGTTGCCACTGTGGTTGTGGAAATGGAAATGTATTGATCATGGAAGAACAGAATTGGAAATAAGCCGAATCGCAAACAAGATACAAAAGAGAAGGATCTGTTTTGTCAGAGCACATTCGTTCTGCAGGCTGAGACCTGGCTGGCTGAGATCAAGATCACACAGCTGGTTAGCCTCAGGGGTGTTAACTCTGGTCTTGAACAGTGTTCTTTCCAGCACAATTAGAGAAGATGAAGGAGATGGATTCCTTGGAGAAGTCTTATCCATTGCAAAAGACATTTATCCATCCATTAAATAAAGTTTATTTAAAAATAAAATATCATAATTGTGGTCTACTTCTGATTTCAGCCAAGGTCAATAAACCAGATAACTAGAAACATTCCATCAGTTGCTATTCAGAGCAATGATTAAGAACATATGGTGGGGATGAAGGGTACAGTATAGGGAATATAGTCAATGGTATTGTAATAGCATTATATATATATCATATATGTATCAATTTATATATATTGATATATCTATATATCAATTTACATGCAGTATAAAGAATCAATTTTAATATATCACTTCCTTGGCCTGTTGAATGGCTTAAAACATGGCTTGTTCTTTTCAATTTATATAAATATTTAGAGTAATACACTCAAGTTTGCCTGGAAGAAAGAAGTCTCTGTCTATCAAAATATTCTACCACCTTCACTTCCACCAGCTCCCTTCTCTTTCCAAAAACATCCACGACATTATGAGAATCACATTCTATTCGAGTGGCTCTGATTCTATATCATATTTTAAGTTTATTTAAAGTATACCTTTTTGTGTATGTTTAAAAGTCTTACTTTTTAAAGTTTGCAAATGGAAAATGAACTCGATTGTTAAGAAGTGAAAGTTGGTATCTTCCACTCTGGGCACTACGATATAATCCTGAAGTTTTTATAGTCTTGGTCAAGGGTTTTTAAGTTCGGTAAAAAGCTGGCAAACACTCCCAGCTCTTGCCCTGGCATGCCTGGCTTCCATGGCTCTCCCTGATCATTTTGAGGTGCGATTCCCAGCCAGTGCACGGGACAGGGTAATGACAGTGAACCTGGCTCCTTGGGTGGAGCATGCTGAGATTAAGGAGTAGCTAGAACAACCCTTATTATTTGCACGTTTGCCCCAAATCTGGGAGTAGCTCTTGGCACCTTCTATCTGGCTCAGGGCTGTGCCATCGAGTGTGGTGGCTTAAGATGATTTAGTACTTCTGCTCGGGGTCCACGGTGAAGAATGGCTTCTGCCGCTCAAGCTAGAATTGAACATTTTGTTTCCTTTGTCAGTTTGGATAAGAGAATACACAGCAGGTTGGCTTCTTACCTGTGTTAATCTGGACATTTCCGCAGTTTTGGGCGATGGAGCTCTTTTCAGTTCTGCTCGAGAACTGTGTGGATGTAAGTGCCCTCCCTCAGGGCCCCGTGGGTCTGTGGAGTCTGAATTACATGCACCCAAGGTGCATGGCCCGCGCGGAGTGCCAGCCAGAGAAAGAGCACTGGAGGCACGCACACTGGCTTCCCCTCTTCCCTTCGGGAAAGCACCTGCTTTCCTCAGGTCTTGCTCTTGTTCAGACAGGAAACCGGAGTTTCTGCCTGAAATCCCTGTAAGACTTGGCAAGGTGTTTTTGACTGGCTGATTTCCTCTGGTTTGAAGATTGGATAGCCCTCAGGGTTCCAGGCGAAGGTCTGGGCCATTGTGACTCTCAGAACGCTAAGCGATCAGAGACCAGAAAAGGGATTCCATGGCATCTCCTCAGAGGTGTAGAAAAACATGGAGAAAGAACAACGGCAAGGGGCTCCACCCTTCCAATTCTTTATTTGTTCTCTCTAACTCCGGTGGGTGGTCATGGGGACAGCCAAGAACAACCACTTCACACTGAAACTTCCTCTCCTAGACAAACCGAAGACACCCAAAAACTACGCACAGCCTGAGGTTCTGCATCACACCTTTGAGACTCTGTCCAACCTTCACAGGCTGCTGCCAAACCATCTGATGGAGACACTTTATTCTTACAAGAGGGAAGAGGACAAACAAAACTGTACGTGAGTAGAGGGTGGTGTGAGCTCTTTTAACAAGCACACACTTTATCTTGGCACAAACTGCTTCTTCTTTTAGCCACAAGTAAGAACTGGTTTTTTGTTTTGTTTTGTTTTGTTTTTTTTGAGAGAGAGAGAGCAGGGAGAGGGGCAGAGGGAGAGAGAAAGAGAGAGAGAATCCCAAGCACACTCCCCGCAGAGTGCGGAGCCCCACAGGGGGCTCGATCTCATGACCTTGAGATCATGACCTGAGCTGAAATCAAGAGCTGGATGCTCAACTGACTGAGCCACCCAGGTGTCCCAAGAACTGCCTCTCTACATGGCGGGTGTGGTCTGTCCTTGAGACCCATGGCCCCGTGGATAGCGTGCCCATTGATGGACTCCACCATCACTCCTTCACATTCCTTTTCTTTCACTGGTCTTTTATGAACGGAGATAGGTCTGTCACTCCTCTTTCGGCAAAGCTTACCTGTGGAATGATGGAAACTGGACTAAGTGGGAAATTACCACTAAATTTACAGGTGTAAATGTGATTTTGAGATGAGTGAGAGAACTTCCAAGTTGAAGGTGGGGCTTTGACATTTATTCCTTTGCTCTCTTTCCCGCTGCTTCTTCCTCCATTTGTACCACCCCAGAAAGAAGCCAGATATTCCCCCCGAAGATTACAAATGACCTTCCCTTTCTGGAGTTTGGAGTGGCCCTCCACTTCTGGAATTCCATCAGGGCAGTTGATAACTGGACTGATTCGCAGAATTGGGTGGAGCCTGCCTCCTGAATTGTTTATGCTTCAGGGAAGGGCAAAGGTAGCTGGTAGCCACTTGTGCCCATGAACTTAGAAACAAAGTAGCAGCTACCACAGTGATGAAGACACAAGTCAGGGGTAGGAAGTTTTGATGGCAAATTTGTCCATTTGTATTCTGGTTAGTCCCTGGTCCCTGAATGCACAGTATTATGAATTGACCCCAACATCCAGATTACACTAACAATTACATAAAAATAGTCAAGGAACATATAAGGAACCTACTACAAGTGATACATGTCATAGATAGGCAATTCACAAGATGAAATGCAAATTATCAATAAGCATCAAAGACGTTCAAACACTCTGGTAATCAAGGAAGCAGAAGATAAATCAAGGTGGCATTTTTTAGGCCATCATACTGGTCAAATCTTGAGAGATCAATAATGATGAACATGTGGGGAAATTAATACCCTCCCAATCATTATTAGCATGCTTACTGATTCAGGCTTTTTTGAAGATAATTTGAAAGTCTTTGTCAAAATTTGAAATGTATGTTACTGGCTTCTTAAATGAGTTGAACTGGGCAAAGAGTAAGTAGAAACTAATTTTCTTTTTTCTCTCAACTTCCCCCTTTGGCCCATTCTGTTGCTCTTTGCTCATCAGCTTTGGGTGAAACTACAAGCAGATCTCAGAGCTTTCCTGGTCGTATTCATTCAGATAACAAAATGTCCACTCTAATGCCCACATTCTAAACCCCCAACCAGAGTAAAGACCTCTCTGCTCCCCACCGCTCTGGCCTGACGTAGACTCAGAGACTGGGAGTCGGCCTGCGATGTGGTGGGGCTTTTTTGTTTTTTATTGTTCCATCCCCGCTCACTGGCTGCTCTTGGGTTGACAAGGGTGAGGGTGGGAAGAACTGAAAAGATTTCCTTGATGTGAAATATCAGATTGTCACCTGTCATTCGTGCCTTCTAAGGGTGGCAGCTTTCCAAAGCTGGCCTCTTCTTTCCTGGGCATTTGGTGGGTTCCCTTGCTGGAGATCTCTCATTCACTCAGCCTCCTGCTGACGTTTCCCCTCCTCCACCCCCACCCCTGGCCCAGCTTCTGTAGGCTGTGCTCCCAACGTGTTTCAGTGGAGACTGCCTCACTGGGTGACAGAAGCCCTCTTGAGAGCCTATTCAAGATGACTCAAAACTAACCCATTTCCAGGGGGTTCACATATAACATGTAGAAAACTTGACCCCCTGTCCTTCATACCTTCACCCAGCTGGTGAAAATACAAGTGACTCCCAACACTGTGGGAGTCTCTGTGTCTCTGTGGCCACAGGCAGCTGTGGTCCTAACCAATTATCTTATACTTTCTGAGGTATTAGGGCTGAACTATGTCCCCCAAAATGATATGTTGAAGTCTTAACCCCCCAGTATCCCAGGATGTGAATTTATTTGGAAATAGGGTCTTGAGAGAGGTGCAGATGTAATTAAGAGGAGGTCAACTGGAGTGGGGTGGGTTCCTAAACCAATATGACTCTCCTTGTAAGAGGACAGAGACACAGAGGGAGGAGATGGCCATATGACAACAAAGGCAAAGATTGGACTGATGCATCTGTAAGTCAGGGTAACACCAGGGATTGCCAGCAAATGTTAAAACCTAGGAAGAGGTAAGGAAGGATTTTCTCCTAGAGGTTTCAGAGGGAACACAGCCCTGATGACACCTTGGTTTCAGACTTCCAGCCTCCCGAACTGGGAGATAATACATTTTTTGTTTTAAGCCACCCAGACTGTGGCACTTTATTATGGTAGTCCTAGGAAATGAATACATCAGGTGTTAGGGGACACAGCCCAGTTCCCCAGGTAGTTCTCTTATTTATTTATTATTTTTTTAAATTTAAATTCAAGTTATTAAATATAGTGTAGTATTTCAGGAGTAGAATTTAGTGAATCATCACTTACATATAAAACCCAGTGCTCAACACCAGTGCCTTCTTTAATGCCCATCCCCCATCTAGCCCATCCCCCCACCCACCTCCCCTCCAGCAACCCTCAGTTTGTTCTCTTAACTATAGTCTCCTATGGTTTGCCTCCCTCTCTGTTTTTTTTTTTTTTAAGATTTTATTTATTTTATAGAGAGAGATTGAGAGTAAGCAAGCAAGTGGAGGGGCCAAGGGGTAGGGACAGGGCAAGCAGACTCCACGCTGAGCAGGGAGCCTGATAACGAGGCTTGATCCTGTGACCCTAAGATCGTGACCTGAGCTGAAATCAGGAGTCGGGTGCTCAACTGACTGAGCGACCCAGGTGCCCCTCCCTCTCTGTTTTTATCTTATTTTATTTTTCCTTCCCTTCCCCTATGTTCATCTGTTTTATTTCTTAAATTCCACATAAGAGTGAAATCATGTATTTGTCTTTCTCTGACTGACTTATTTCACTTAGCATTATACCCTCTAGTTCCATCCACATCATCGCTAATGGCAAGATTTCATTCTTTTTCCATTGTAAATATATGCCACCTCTTCTTTATCCATTGTTGATAGTGCTGCTATAAACACTGGGGTGCAGGTGTCCCTTCAAATCAGCACTTTTGTATCCTTTGGGTAAATACCTAGTAATGCAATTGCTGGGCTGTAGAGTAGTTCTATTTGTAACTTTTTAAGGAACCTCCATACTGTTCTCCAGAGTGGCTGCACCAGTTTGCATTCCTACCAACAGTGCAAGAGGTTTCCCCTTTCTCCACATTCTTGCCAACACCTGTTGTTTCTTGTGTTGTTGATTTTTACCCATTCTGACTGGTGTAAGGTGGTATCTCATTGTAGTTTTGATTTGTATTTCCCTGATGCTGAGTGATGTTGAGCTTTTTTTCATGTGTCTGTTGGTCATTTGTATGTCTTCTTTGGAGAAATGTTTGTTCATGTCTTCTGCCCATTTCTTGACTGGATTTTTTGTTTTTTTTCGGTATTGATTTTGATGAATTCTTTGTAGATTCTGGTTACTAGCCCTTTATCCGACATGTCATTTGCAAATATCTTTTCCCATTCCATAGGCTGCCTTTTAGTTTTATTGATTGTTTCCTTCATTGTACAAAAGCTTTTTATTTTGATGAAGTCCCAATAGTTCATTTTTGCTTTTGTTTCCCTTGCTTCCAGCGATGTGTCTAGCAAGAAGTTGTTATGGCCACGGTCAAAGAGGTCGCTGTGTGTTTTTCACCTCTAGTATTATCAAAATGGGTTCCTGTCTTACATTTAGATCTTTCATCCATTTTGAGTTTATTTTTGTGTATGGTGTAAGAAAGTGGTCCAGTTTCATTCTGCATGTTGCCATCCAGTTTTCCCAATACCATTTGTTGAAGAGACTGTCTTTTTCCCTTGGATAGTCTTTCCTGCTTCTCAAAGATTAGTTGACCATAGAGTTGTGGATCTCAGGTAGTTCTCTTAAAGCACCTTCAGTTGCCAGGGGGAGCAGAGATGCTACAGTGCACAGTATTACAAACAACTCAGCCTAAAGTAATCTCCACATGCCTTAAAGAATGTTTAGCTTTTTCTTGTTTGTTTTTTTAAAAAGATTTTATTTATTTGTCAGAGAGAGAGAGTGCGTGCACACAAGCAGGGGGAGCGGCAGGCAGGGGGAGAAGAAGGCTCCCGCTGAGCAAGGAGCCTGATGTGGGGTTCAATCCCAGGACCCTGGGACCATGACCAGAGCTGAAGGCAGACGCTTAACCGACTGAGCCACCCAGGTGTCCCATGTTTAGCTTTTTCTTGTATACATAGGTATGTTGTGCATAGGTGGGGAACTGCCACCTACCAGCTTTTTCTCATTTTAACATCCCATTACATACTCATGCCCTTTGACTTAGCAATTCCCCTTCTAGTTAGTGTCTTAGAGAAATTCTTGCACCCGTGCACACAGATGCAGGAAGGAGTGTGTGCGCTGAAGCATTGTTTATCATGATGACAAATTGTAAACAGCCTCATGTCATTCAATAGCAGAACGCTTAAATAAACGGATACATCCGTATTGTGGAATACTATTAAAAAGGAAGCTGATGTTAAAATATTTATAAAATGCCCTGTAGAATATTAAAAAATACGCTGCAAAATAAGAAACACTGGTTCCACTTATACCAAAAGAAGACTGTATACCTGTACATACAGACATGTACGTACATGCAGAGGGAAGAGTTCTGGAAAGAGACACATCATATTCAGGCCGGTGGCTACCTCTAGAGAAAGAGGAATGAAGACGTTCCCTTTAACTATGTATACTACTTTAAGTTGTCTGATTTTATTTATTCCAATGGAAATCTTTTCATGTATTTTTGTAATGAAAACGCAATTTTACCATTGAAAATGCATTCAGTGTTTATGTGAGGTTGGAGAAGTGGGTTTTGATTTTCTAGTGATATTCCAGTTATATGTTGATTTCAGTTTTGTTCCCTTAGCGTCCCAATGTAGACACGGATAGGTATTGATACCCCTTTAGCCACTGGTAGTGTTCCTGCCAGATAAAACCTCTGCTCATGATCACTGAGGTCCCTCTGTTTCAGAGGGGTTGGGCTGCAGGGGCTCTTCGCTGGTTGGAAGTCAGTTGAAAGTGCATGACATAGCTGACATGAACGGCATTCGGAGGAAGAAATGTTTCCTCAGAGTCCTGGGTCTGAGGCAGAATCCAGTCATTGAGGGGACATTAGCCTCCGAGACCCTGAATTCTTCACTGGAAGGCTGCTTCATTTCCAGAATGCCATTTCCAGTGATAGCCTTGAAGGTGCATCTGCAAGAGATTACCCTATTTCTCACACTTTCATCGTCAGATTATGAATTCAATAATGGATACCAATGGCTCACTGCTACATGTCTAAAGCCTTCCGTCTAGTTGAAATTTCACCTGACCTTAAAAATGGGTTTTATTTCTTCTCGCGCCCCCCCCCCCCACCTGCACCTGCAGGGAAGCTTTGCCTGCATTAAACTATATTTGTTACCCAGAGCCATCAGAAGAAGAAAGAAATAGAAAAAAAAACTGAAGATTTGTAGTTAGAAACACAGGGTCTTTAAAAAAAAAAAGAAACACAGGGTCCTTTTTTCTGGATTTTAAATAATAGGAACTTAAATCATACGAACAATGTAAAATGAAGAATGAGGATCCATTACACTCTATGCATTTAGATCTACTGTGCCCACATAACTGTCCCCCAAACATCACAAGCCTCTGTGAGTGACCCTCTTCCTCCTCTTCCTCCTCCCCCACTACATCCCAGCACAGCAGTGTAAGGAGCTATCCTGAGATCACTTTAGGATTGGTTTGATGATGTTTAATACATTCTCCAAACCAGTCCTTTCAATGACTGGTACCAAACCAAAAAGTAGGACATGGGAGGAAGTTTAAAGCTTTTGTATGTTGTTTTTAATGCTTAAGAAGATGCCTCTCTTGGTTAATTCCCTGCTCCCCCTCTCCAGATACTTTGGGAGGTTGCATAATTGGATGCAGGGAGAGATGACGCAGGCGGGAAGAGTGGTTTCCACAGAGTGAGTGGGCTCAGGCGGAGACACCAGTGGGGCAACTCTCAAAGCAGTGTGTGTGTGTGTGTGTATGCGCGCATGCTGTTCACGTGCCAGCCGACCACTGATGGCCACCAAATCCATGACTTCCGTGTGCAAATTAGAGAAGACATTTATGAAGTGTGAAGGCAACAAATCATTTTAAAACCTGGAGTTCTAAGTTACCTATTTTTACTGACTCTGGTAAACACACACACACACACACACACACTGGCTTGTGTACTTGGCTCAGGTACTTGTGTACCTGATCTATGCTGAATTGTTTTGTGATTACTAATTCATCCACCCACCCATTCTTCCATCCATCCCTCTACCCATCTAACATGTATTACATTCCATACATTAAAATAAGAAATACAAAACCATCCAAGCAGCTCACAGTCCAATATAGCTAAAATTTCATCTATAAATTGATAATCCATATTATTATACTTCCAATAATTTTTTAAAAAATTTTTTATTTATTTAAGTAATCTCTACACCCAGAGTGGGGCTCAAATTTACGACCCCGAGATCAAGAGTCACATGCTCTTCTGACTGAGCCACCCAGGTGCCTCTCCTTCCAATAATGTCTTGAGGCATCCTTATAATTTTTGTACTTTCTTTCAAAACCAGGAAACTTGCTTATAATTTCAAGAAGGCCAGCAATAAGATCTAATTAAATATTGAAAGTGAGTTCTGAGTTTTTATCTCATTTTGGTGTGCAGTACTAAATACTGGAGGATAAGATAATTTGTAATATTTGTGAAATACTAGTCTCTCTAATTTATTCCTGTTTCCTTACATAAAGGATTTGAAGCAGTTTACAATACCAAAGTATGTGTATACAACAAGACAATAAAAAACAATTCATTTGAGGCAAAAAAATAATATTTTTAGCTGGATGTCATCCAATACCTGAATTGGGTTAATTAATTCAGTTTAATATTATATTAACTTTAGCTGTGGGGTCTGACAACCAAAGCAAACCATATGCTATTCCTAACATTCCAGTGCCAGGGAGAGCTTCTGGATGCCCCACTGTGGGATCCTGAGCTAATAAACTGTCTGTAAGAGCAGTATGTGGAAGCTGTTTGGGCCAGGCCTGAGACCACCGGGCAGGAGCCCCAGATTCCAGCCCTGTTTCTGACTCATTGGAAGGATTTTCAGGCCTCTAAGGATCAATCTATTAATCATTACATCATTTAGTCAGATTGCCAAGCTATGGCCCGTTGGGCCAATTCTTGGTTCTTTGGGGTCTGTGCCAATTACCTTGTCTGGGAGGGACCTTCAGGCGTTCAGTCTGAGAAACAAGGGAGGCTGGATGAGTTCTGACCTAATTTCTGTGCAGGGTCACGCTGAATCACTGGGGCTCAGCTCCTCTTCCTGCATTAGGTTGATGACAGTGTCTTAGTTTCTCATACACCCAGATGGATCTCAGAGCCACGCATAGAGCAGCCTGCACGCTGGCTTTTGATTCTCAAATTGTTACCAGTTGGCAAAGAGAGAAGCTTATACCACAGTGTAAGACAGTCATGTCACTAAATCCACGATGTAGTTTTACTGACTCCCTTTCCTTCCCTCCCTCCGTCCCCCTCTTCCTTCCTTTTGGTAGCAGGACTGTTTTGATGAAGGATGCAGTGTATTGAATTACATTCTGGCCCGAGCTCTTTGTCCCATTAAGATGAGCCATTTGGTTTGGGGCCAAACGAGGTCCACGTGAAGCAGTGCATGTGACGTAAATGCAGAGTGTGGTTAACATCTCCAGAGATAAAAATAATTGTGCATTCAATTGCCATTGATTTGAGAATCAGGCACGGATTGCTTAAATAGACTTCAGTATTCGTGGTGGTGCCAGCACATTGGTTTGCATGTTCATTCACTCATTCATTTGCTGTGCGTCTATCGGATGTCCAGGACCAGGCTAGGGTCTCAGTGTTGCTCAGTAATATTTTTGCAGGGAAGGGATGGCAGAGCTCAATAGCAATTACGTAGTGGCATAAATATTCTTTCTCAAATGAGTGCCATGTTACTCTTGCTGTGCAAAGATGAAAAGGCATGTCGGATTGCATTAACGTTTCTTCTATTACCAGGTCAGAATTCTGAATTCTCTGGCTTAGAAAGGATCTTAGCAAGACATGAGTTTCCAAAAGAGATTAACATGACCCCAAAGCCAAGTAGCATGTCCCTGTGGAAAAGAAAATCCATCAATAATGCAAATCGTGGGTGGAAGAAATGCCTCTTGTGGAATAAAAACGTGGCGGAACCTCCGATGTCAACCATAGTTGTCAGGTAGGTGTCTAATTTTTGTCTGCTGCCAACATATTTAGAGATATCCAGGATGACCACAAACTCTCTTTATGCCTTAGCTAAAAAATGACTTAATGTGGTCTTTGAGATACATGGTAAGCCTGAAAACAAGGATGGCTATGTATTAAAGCACATAAGCCCCATTTTCACACACCCAAGTGTCTGGAGGAGCCCTCACTGAGAGAAAACTCAGGGAGACAGGAGCAGGTGTGTGGGTCCCCCGGGAGCCATTGCATTGCAGGCTGGTGAGCAGAGATCTAGCAGGGCTGCAATGGGATTCTTGGAGAGGGAGCCAACCACTGAACTGTAGCTCTTTTACGCTGCATGAGTCAGGAAACACCAGCTCACCCCCAGGATGACCAGCAGCCTAGGGCCCAACAGCATAAACAGTAGAAATTTGGCTTGATCTGTAGTCTGCCAGATTTTACCCGGACAGAAATGGGAGCCATTTCAGGGTCTTAATGAGAGTGGTGACGCGATCTGATCTGAACCCTCCCTGGCCTGTAGGGGGACAAGGGTGGACTCAGGAGAGGGGTGGTGGGCCTCAGACCAGGTGGTAACAGTGGGGATGTGGAATTGCCTGGATTCTGGCACCTGAAGTTGTAAGCTTTGGGGGCGCCTGGGTGGCTCAGCTAGTTAAGCGTCTGACTCTTGACTTCGGCTGGGGTCATGATCTCAGGGCCCTGGGATCGAGCCCCGTGTCTGGCTCCACGCTGGCTGCGGAGCCCGCTTGGGATTCTCGCACCCTCTCCCTCTGCCCCTCCCCACTCTTGCGCACGCACTCTCTCTAAAAAAAAAAAAAAAAAAAAGAAGCAAGCGATAAGCTTTGGTTCCTTGGCAAATTATCTTTGTTGGTTGGTCTTCCTTCCCTAATTGTGCCAGACAGATGATGTCTTCATATTTGTTTCTTTAGTATTGCCGCACGGGTTGCTGTACAATACCTAATAAAGAATTTCTGCTCAGTACTTAGTAGGTGTTCCAAAAATGTTGCCAAGCTGACAGGAGAAATGTATAATTTGCTATAAAGACAGAGTTCTCTCTGCTTTGAAGGTAGCAGACACAGGGAGAGACTTCCAGCTCATGAATTTGCCTGTACGGGACGCTCCCACTGGGACCATTGTTCTATGGAAGTAATGTCCTTGTCTACTTTTTTCCCCCCAGTGTCCTCAGTGGCATAACTTGACAATTTGACTTAAAAGTCCATATTCGAAGAAGGCAAAGATATGTTATAAAAGAATTAGAATGGTGGTATTTTCTTCTTGGACAATACACGGCACTAAATTTGCATCCAGATTAAGGGTATAAGTTATTTTAAGTGATGATTCCTGATTACTTGAGTTAAAATTATTTGACCATACTTTGGAGGCCTATAAAAAAAAAAAAAAGAAAAAAACAACTTCACAATCACGGAAAGTTTATATACCTCAATTTCAGGCCATAATGTCTTGACATGAACTAATATATTTTAATTTACATCTTAGTTTGTGTGGTTTCTGAAAAGATAGCTCCATTGTTAGAACGTAAGAAATGATCTATTTATTCACATTTTCCTCTATGAACATTCATTTGCTTTCCTTAAAAGCTAGGACTGGTAAAAGCAGGCATCCTGTACTTATTCTTAATGTCAGGGGAAAATAATTCAGTATTTTGTTGGCTATTGGTTTTTGCAGGTTACTTTTATCAGTCTGAAGAAGTTCATGACTGTGGCTGCTTTGCTTAGTTTTTATCATAATGGATACTGAATTTTGTCAAATGCTTTCTCTGTATCCATCAAGTTGATCATATTTATCTTTTCTATTAATATGGTGAATTGTATTATTTTTTTAAAAATTTTTTTTATTGTTATGTTAATCCCCATACATTACATCATTAGTTTTAGATATAGTGTTCCATGATTCATTGTTTGTGCATAACACCCAGTGCTCCATGCAGAACGTGCCCTCCTGCTACATTCTTCTTCTTCTTTTTTTCTTTCTTAACATATATTGCATTATTTGTTTCAGAGGTACAGATCTGAGATTCAACAGTCTTGCACAATTCACAGCGCTTACCAGAGCACATACCCTCCCCAGTGTCCATCACCCAGTCACCCCATCCCTCCCACCCCACCCCCCAGTCCAGCAACCCTCAGTTTGTTTCCTGAGATTAAGAATTCTGAATTGTATTATTTTTAAAAAATATTTTTATCATGGTAGAATGTACATAACATAAAATTTCCTATTTTTCCCATTTTTTTTAAGTGTACAGTTTGGGGGCATTAAGTACATGCACATTGCTGTTTACACCATCATCACCATCCATCTCCAAAACTTTTTCATCTTCCCAGACTGAAGCTCTGTCCCCATTGAACACTAACTCCCTCTTCCCTCATCTCTCCAGCACCTGGCAAACACTGTTTTACTTTCTGTCTCTATGGATTTGCCTAATTTAGACACAGATAAGTGAAACCATACAGTATTCGTCCTTTGGTGTCTGGCTTATTTCACTGGGCAGGTTTTCAAGGTTCATCCATATTGTAGCCTGTGTCAGAAATTCCTTCCTTCTAAAGGCTGAATAACATTCCATTGTCTGTATATAACACATTTTGTTTTATCCAAACAAAAGTTCCTCACCATTTACTGAAAAGATCATCCTTTCCCTATTGAATGGTCTTGGCACCCTTGTCAAATCATTTGATCATTAAAAACAATAACAACATTTGATCACATATGCAAAGGTTTATTCTGAGTTCTCTATTCTATTCCATTGTTTATAAGTCTGCCCTTATGCCATACCACACATTGTGTGTGTGGGTATATATACAATTATATATTATTATTACATATTGAAGGTCTAATATTTGGCATGTAAATGTTTATGATTGTTATATCTTCTTGCTGTATTGACCCTTTTACCATTATATTATGTCTTTATCTCTTGTAAGAGTTTTTTAGTCTTCTTTGATATTAGTATAGCCATCCCTGTTCTCCTTTGCTTACTATTTGTGAGGAATATTTTGTTTTCACCCTTTCATTTCTTTTTTTTTTTTTTAAAGATTTATTTGTTTATTTATTTGAGAGAGCGAGAATGAGAGAGAGAAAGAGAGAGAGAGAGTATACATGAGAGGGGGGAGGGTCAGAGGGAGAAGCAGACTCCCCACGGAGCAGGGAGCCTGATGCGGGACTCGATCCCCGGACTCCAGGATCATGACCTGAGCCGAAGGCGGTCGCTTAACCAACTGAGCCACCCAGGCACCCCTCACCCTTTCATTTCTAACCCATGCATGTCCCTAAATCTAAAGTGAGACTCTTGTAGGCAGTGTATAATTGAATCCTGACTCGTTTTATTATCCATTTTATCAGTCTATGGTTTTTGGAGAGTTTAATCCATTTACATTTGAAGTAATTACTAATAGGGAAACACTTGCTTTTGCCATGTTTTCTGTATGTTTTACCTATTTTTTGTCCCTCGTTTCCTCCATTACTGCTTCCCTTTGTGCTTAGTTGATTTCTTGTACTGACACATTTTGATTCTCTTTTCATTTCTTTCTGTGTATCTTCTATGGGTATTTTTTGTGTGTGTGGTTACCATGGGGATTACATAATAACATCCTAAAGTTATAACAATCTATACTATAGATTATTAACTATATCGTATATGTAGTTGCAACAATCTATAACAATATATCTTTAACTGTTACCAACTTAACTTCAATTGCTGCTCTGTCCCTCCACTTACATTATTGATGTCACATATTACTTTTATATATTGCATTCCCATTAACATAGATATACAATTACATCTTAGGCATTTGTCTTCTAAATCCTATAGAAAATAAAAAGCAGAGAGGCAAACCAAAATTATAAAAACACTATTTTTATATTTGTGCATATATTTACCTTTACTGGAGAACTTTATATTTTCATGTGGCTTTGAGTTACTATCTAGCATCCTTTCATTTCAGTTTGGATGCCATTTAATATTTCTGGTGGGGGCAGATCTAGTGGTAATGAACATCCCCAGTTTTTGTATAGGAATGTCTTAAATTTCTTCCTCATCTTTGAAGATGTAGAGTTTGCCAGATGTAGAGTTATCAGTTGACAATTGTTTTTTTTTTCTTTCAGCATTTTAAAATATGTCATTCTAACTGCCTTCTGGACTGCAAGGTTTCTGGTGAGAAATCTGCTAAGCTTATTGGAGATCACTTTATGTGATGAGTGGCTTTTCTCTTGCTGCTTTCAAGATTCACTCCTTGTCTTTGACAGATCTGATTATAACGTGTCTCACTGTAGGTCTCTTTGTGTTTATCCTACTTAAGTTCATTGAACTTCTTGGATTTGTATATTCACATCTTCCCTCAAATTTAGCCCTTCTTTTTTTCAAATAATCACCCTGTCCCTCTCTCTCCTCCTCTCTCACCTCACTCCCCTCCTTCTCTGTCTAGGACTCCCATTGTATATACATTGGTTGGCTTGATGGAGTCTGTCCCGTAAGTCTTTTAGGCTCTATTCACTTTTCTTCATTCTTTCTTCTTTTTGCTACTCGAACGTGATCATTTCAAACAACTTCTTTTTAAGTTTGCTGCTTTTTTTTCTACTTGTTTGAATCTGCTGTTGAACCCCTCTAGTGAATTTGTCCATTCAGTTATTATAATTTTCAGCCCCAGGATTTGTTTGGTTTAAAAAAATAATAATGTGCACCTCTTTGTCGAGACTCTTATTTTCTTCACATACTGTTTTCCTGATATCCTTTAGTTCTTTGGTCATGTTTGTCTTTAGCTCTTTTGAGGTACTCGACATTTGTTTTAAAGTCCTTGTCTAGTAAATCTGATGACTTTTTTTTTTTTTTTTGGAATTTTTTCTGGAATTTTTCCTCCTTTGAGTGGGCTATGTTTTTCTGTTTCTTTGCAGACCTATGACCCTTTGTTGAAAATTGAGCACTTTTGCAAAAACGAGCCCCTCTTACACTGATGGGGAAGACCCTCTCTCACTGTGAGTCTTCAGATCAGCCCAGGAATTCTCAGATCTTTTCTGGGTATGCTTCCTGTCTAGGCCTGTGTTTGTTTCTTTTTTTTTTTTTTCTTTTTAATTTTCCCTCAGCTGCTTTTAAATGTCTTAATTTCCTGAAGAGTCTCCAGCTTCTTCTCAGGGCCTTAAGTGCTCTGTTGGATTCCTTTTTTGTGATCTCCTTCCTGGCCCCCGAGCAGCTGTAGTCAGCCTGTACCTTTTAAGTGTTTGTGTGCCCCTGCCTCTTGGGGTTTCTTATCTCACATCCAAACTATGCCAGCATCTCCCTCCTGAACTGTGAGTCAGGCAAGACAGCAACCAGTCCCTCAGACGGCCTGCACATGGCCAGAAGGTTGCAAACAAGTTCCGCTCTGCTCCTTCTATCCCAAGGGAGGGAGCTGGGAATTAGGCGAATTTCTTCCAACCCCACCATGCAGGGTAGCGGTGGGGCGGGGGATGGGGGGTGGGGAGGGGGGTAGGGGTAAGAACACCACACAATTTCCTACAAGTTTCAATGTGATTTTTCTTTGTTGGACATTCACTTGTTTGCTGTAGATGTTTAGTTTCTGTAGTTTGATGTTTCTATGGAGAAATGAGGGTATTTAGAAGAGCAAACTATTCCATGCCAGTTTGGTAGCCGCTGAAATTATGCCCTCGTCCTTGTCACTAGATATGGCTCTAATCAAAACCCAAAGTTGCAAGGACTGTTTTTTTTTTTTTTTTTTAAAGATTTTATTAATTTTTTGACAGAGAGAGACACAGCGAGAGAGGGAACACAAGCAGGGGGAGTGGGAGAGGGAGAAGCAGGCTTCCCGCAGAGCAGGGAGCCCGACGCGGGGCTCGATCCCAGAACCCTGGGATCATGACCTGAGCTGAAGGCAGACGCTTAACGACTGAGCCACCCAGGCGCCCCGCAAAGTTGCAAGGACTGTTAAGGCGGCTTGTGGGTATGCCTTTTATAACATACCACGTTACACAAGAACAAAGACTACGTAGTAAATAATTATGTGAAAACTGATCCAGAACACTGCTTTTATTTCCAGTGAAATAACCCAGTTTTCCCTTCATGGCTTTTTTATTAAATTATAGGGTTTAGTGGAACTAAGATTGTTGTTTCTTTTCTTTTTTATGTGTGTTTCTTTTTTAATACTACTACTGTTCCATCTGCTTACTTGCTAGGTGGTTGAAAAAGAACATGCAACCCACCGAAGACCTTCAGTCAGTGATCCAGAGGCTGTCGGTGTTTGGGCCTATTAAGTCCGTCACCCTCTGTGGACGGCAAAGTGCTATCGTGGTGTTCAAAAATATGACTTCAGCTTGCAATGCTGTGAATGCTTTTCAAAGCAGGACCCCGGGCACAATGTTTCAGTGCTCCTGGCAACAGAGATTCATGTCGAAAGACGTAAGACTCCCTGTGACCCAAATCCTATGTAAATTCTTAAAGCTTGTTGTACGTAACTGGTTTGTCATCGGGGCTCTAGTGAAATATGATAACCATAAATGGTATGTTAGCACTGAGAAAAGGCACAATTTATTTAGTCCGAGTACTGGATCAGAAATGACAGCACATCCCTTCCTTTGAAATGCGTAACTCTGCTGTAACAGCATCACAGCTTGGCTTTTTGGGATAAGAAGTTCATGACTGCATTCACGCATTCGTCTGACAGCCATCTTTCCTGGAGGATGCTGCTTTCTTCAGCATTAATAGCATGCAGCTTCTCCTTCTCGTGATTTCTGATGATCTGTTTTGAAATACGCATGGCCTGAAAACACAAAACCAACAATAAGGTTAAGGGCATTCTAGAGGGAATGGGATTATTCTATAGTGCTGATTTTTGTTTCTCCATGGTTCATGGAATCCTGTCACACCTTCAGATGTATGTGTATGTGTAACACAGGACAGTGCTTCTCAAACTTTAATGTGCTTATGATTCATCTTGGTAGACATGGGAGAGGGCCTGGGAGCACACATTTCTAAAAAGCCCCAGAGAGACTAAAGCTTCTGGTTCCAGGACCACATTTTGAGCAGAAAGAATATAAGAGCAGTCAGTCACGAGTTACCACATATAAAAACCAAAGTGCTACACAGTAAGAATCTCCTAAAAATCAACCTATCTGGCTTCTCACCTGGATTCAAGAATAAAAGTGCTCAGCAAATACTGCCCATCCTCCTCCTCAAAGTTATCCCCAGAAAGAACTGTCCCTCTCCCTTCATATGTATCATAGCAATAAAATGCCTATCTGAGAAGTTTTTTAAAAAATCAGTACTTCTAACATTATTATGGTTATTTTTAATCTCAAATTTAGATGTGCTTACAGCCAACCAAGGTGTACCTTGTTTTTTAAAATGCTTATTATCTCTTAAGGCAAATAAATTATTTCCATGGTTTCTACTAGGAAAAAACCCCCCCAAAAAACAAAAGACAACACTAACATTCCTGGGGAGCTTTGAATATGCTTTCAGCCTGGTCCAAACTTCTTTCTCAAAGGTGCTATCAGGAAAAACTTCAGTAACAAGTCCTTGAGCATAGGCTTCTCCAGCGGTTAACTTCTTCCCAAAAATGAGCATCTCTACTGCCTGAAACGAAAAGCAAGATTAAGACATTAACTCAATGAAACACAGGTCAGTTAACCTCAGAACTGTTTTCAGGAGACAGAGGGCAGTTCCCTAACGGTCTTCTGAGGTTGCCAGTATTTCTTGTTAAGGGAGAAACTGAAGACCTCAATAGGCAATGTTTTGCAAACTGTGCTGAGAGCATCTCAGGCTCTCTGGAAGGTTTGCAAGGATTTTTGCTTCTCTATGTGTCTGTGCTGGGAAGGCAAAAGCAGGGAGCCACAGGTCCGCAGAAAGGACCTGAAGCAGATGCTGATCCGGTAACCCACACAGCTAGAAATTTCTGTTTTATACACTATAAACAATTACAAAAGAAAACAGAACTAAAAAAAAAAAGGAAAATCCAGGTCACAGTGAATGCCAACCAAACTTTAGACACCCTAACTTTCAAACTTCCCTTCCTTGGAAACTGTATGCAGTGGTCCAGCTCTGACAGTTTTCTTTACCTGCACAGGTACTACTAATTAGTTCTACCTGACCAAAAGAAAGGGAGGAAGGACTAATATTCAGCTTCTAACAAAACTGAGCTCACTAAGCAGATATCCTCTGTATTTCCAGTTGTGCTTCTAGAAAAATATTATTTCATAGTCAAATGCCCTAAGCCTTAGAGTTGGTTCTGCCCACCTTTTCAAAGTTAAAATCTGTAATAATGACTCAGGGCATGTGACAGAATAATGAGCTTTAAAAACTATATATTTGCGGGGTGCCTGGGTGGCTCAGTCGTTAAGCGTCTGCCTTCGGCTCAGGTCATGATCCCAGGGTCCTGGGATCGAGCCCTGCATCGGGCTCCCTGCTCCGCGGGAAGCCTGCTTCTCCCTCTCCCACTCCCTGTGCTTGTGTTCCCTCTCTCGCTGTGTCTCTCTCTGTCAAATAAATAAATAAAATTAAAAAAAAAAAACAACAAAACTATATATTTGCAACAAAAACCTAGCAGTCAATGAAAACAGGCTCCGTTCCAACCCCACCACGTTCAGACCTCCAAGAATTGGCTAAGCCTTCCCTTATCCCCGGCTACCCACTGTTCGGTCTCATCATGATTACCCCGGAGTCATGCACACTGAGCCTGGGCACCCAGGCTTCCGTAGACACGGGGACAGACCTGGGTAGCCACAGAACCCCTCTGGGAGCTTGAACACACGGCTAAACTTACTGAATGAAGAGGCTGCTATGACTGGAAGCAGCTCTGGAAGGCGTAAACCCCCAGGAGGACTCGCATCTGCTGGTACCTCCCGTGACTCTCAAAGTCAAGATGTCATCTTATGGCTTCCAGAGGATGCTGCTCATCCACACAGAAATCAAGTGGGGCCACGAGGTGGCACAGCCCTGGTCCTCTAATGACTCATGCCACACAGCAGTGGAGGACAAGGCACCGGGCACCCAGCTGCAAGAGCAGATCCTACTCTGCAGAGTCATGGAGAATTTCTGATTTTCCCTCACACCAGACATTTCCCATAGCCTAGCTCTTCTACATTTGAAAGTTTTAGAGTGGAGGAGCAAATAACTCACTTTTCTTCTGTCTATATTATCGAGGAAAAGAAAAGAGTATAGAATTACTTTTCGAACAGAGGTTACTTTTTTTTTTTTTAAAGATTTATTTATTTATTTGAGAGAGAGAGAGAGAGAGTGCAAGTGGGGGAAAACATCTGAAATCAAGAGTCGGATGTTTAACTGACTGAGCCACGCAGGTTCCCCCAGAGGTTACTTATTACAACTTATTCTTAAGGTTTCCAAGAGTTACCTTGGCTAGGCCCATTATCTTCGGAAAAGTGTAAGAGGAACATCCTTCTGGAGTTTGGCCAAGGTGACTAAAAGGAGTGTGAAATGTTGCCTATTTGGAGAAAAAAGAAAAGAAAGACAATTACTTTTTGTATGTGATTTTTAAAAATCACTATTTGTATATATCCTCACAATACTTGAGTAAGTTTTTTTAAAAATTAGGATTGCTGTGGTATCATATACACACCAAGTTCACTCTCAGATAGGCAGCTTGGTGAGTTTTAATGAAGGTACACAGTTACGTAGCCACCACGTCAAGATGTAGAATATCTCCATCACCCCAAAGGGCTCCTTGTGCCCTCTGCAGTCAATCCATTCCTGTCACTACCAAACCACCACCGATCTGTTTTCTGTCCCTTGTTTTGCCTTCTCTAGAATGTAATATAAATGGAATCATACATTCTGTAGCCTTTGGTCCTTAGCATAAGACTTTTTGAGAGTCACCATGCTATTGTATTGGTAGCTTGTTCCTTGTCATTTCTGGGTAGAATTCCATTGTATGGACGTCACAGTTCCTGTATCCATTCACCAGTTGAAGCCACTGGTGATATTTCTAGTATTTTGGCTATGATGAGTAAGACTGTTAATGAAAATTTGTACACAGGTCTCTGCATGAACGTGTTTTCAGTTCTCTTGGGTAAATACTTAGTGGTAGAATTGCTGGGTTGTGTGGTAAATTGTGGTTTAAGACCAAAAGAATTTCCAACGTGGTGTATCATGTAGCACTCCCCCCAGTTGCTCCAAACCCTCGCTAAACCTTGTTACTGTCAGTTGTTTTAACTCGAACCATCCTGGTAGGTGTATAATAGTGTGTTGTGGTTTTAATTTACATTCTGTAATGACTAATGATGTTGAGCATCTTTTCATGTGCTTACTAGCTCTTTTTATATCTTCTTTGGTGAAGTAACCATTATAATATTTGCCCACTATTTTTAAGTTAGATTGGTTGTGTTTTTATTATCACAACGTGGCTGGGGGGAGTGGTACATGATACACCTCTAGAGCCAGCCCTAGTTTTTGTTTTTGTTTTTAAATAGACTCCATGCCCAGCATGGAGCCCAATGCGGGGCTTGAACTCATAACCCTGAGCTGAGATCAAGGGCTGGATGCTTAACTGACTGAGCTACCCAGGCACCCCTTGTTTTTTTTATTTTTTAAAGATTTATTCACCTATTTTAGAGAGAGAAAGGGAGGGAGGGCAGAGGGGCAGAGGCAGGGGAACAGAGAATCTCAAGCAGACTCCCTGCTGATCATGGATGCAGGGATGGATCTCACGACCCCAAGATCATAACCTAAGCTGAAACCAAGAGTCAGAAGCTCAACCGATTGTGCCACCTAGGTGCCCCCCGTTTTTTGATTTAAGAAATATTTTTGTGTATTTCTTGATAAATGAGAAGTCCTTATGAAAGGAAATTAATTTATACTTGACAATATGTATACAGAACATTTAGACTTTACTTCCCATTATCAGATCTGGTGCTATTTCTTAATGAATATTGTTAGAAGACATAAATATATAATATACGCAGTATATAAGTGAAAAGAAAAATATAAAATAAAAACTTACTAATGTCACCTATCACCCCCTCCCCCCAAAAGCAAAGTTTATTCAAGAAGATGTACTGAGAAGTCACAGCCTAAGGAGGATAAGTGGGAAAGCGAAAGAAAACGCCAACCATAGCTAAAGGGCCACTAACAGGTATGTGAAGAACTGACAGTAAGCAGCATTTAACTTATTTTCAGAAATAGAGCAGTAAATGTAATTAAGGGTCAGGCTTTGGCATCTGACTCCTTGGTGACTCTGGGAGCTTCTTAACCTCTTTGTGCCACAGTGAACTCTTTTGTAAAATGGAGACAAAAATACCTATCTCACAGGGCTGCTGTGTGCATTAAGTATGTATCACGTGCATCAACAGAGTGCCTAGGATGTGGTGAGTACGCAAATATTATTTTTATGATTTCTACCCTTTTAGTACCTCATAGGGGAAATGTATAATTTGCTGACAAAGAAGCTAATGGGCATTGTTAACTCTTGCCCACAATAAAGGATAATTTGGTTGTATGAGTGTTAAACCCACATTTAATATGGTATTTGTTTATGAAGCCAATAATGATAAATCCTATAAAATGCATTCCTCTTCACAGATTCTTTCTTCTGTGTCTTTCTCTGATTTTAAATTGAACCTTGGTTTAATTCAGTTGGGTGAACTCTTAGTAGTGGTCACTACTTGTCAAATATTTTACTCTGGGCCAAATGTTTTAGCATTTGAAGTATCTATGTATGTTTTCTTTCTATTTCAATTCCAATTTGTATCATAGAACCGAAATCCTAGAAACCTTGAAAATACGATGGATGTGACAGTCGTTTTGAATTCTGAGGGAGAACCAGGAGAATATTCAAATAGGATGATATATTTGCCCTCTAAGTCCTGAAGAATGAGATCCCTAAGTTCAGGTCAGAAACTCTTGACCCACCCCTGGTCAAGACCGGCTGATCAATCAGTCCTCTCACACATGATGTGACCACAGCCTATTGATTTCTGCCTTTGAGCAGAAGCTTCCACCTATGAAGGTTTGGCAGCCTAGCACTTAGAATCTCATTGGCTATTTTCATGGGATAATTATTAAAAACATTTAGGTCTGACAACATGCCCAATCCAATCAAACTGAATCCAGTAAAAAAAAAATGAACTCAAGGGCGCCTGGGTGGCTCAGTTGGTTAAGCGACTGCCTTTGGCTCAGGTCATGATCCTGGAGTCCCGGGATCGAGTCCCGCATCGGGCTCCCTG
>NW_022589734.1:4929046-4938733 GCF_004348235.1 Phoca vitulina
TAAATAAAATCTTTAAAAAAAAAAAAATGAACTCAAGAGATAAGGGTCTTAAAATATGGTCATGTCTATTGGTAGGGAAAACACCTCCAAACAAAGCTAGGAATCTCTTCAGGGGTAAAAACCAAATGTTTCCACAAGGTTGTAGAGCAGGATATTGTACGACTGCATAAGAAAAAATTACTCTAAGAATCTGATAACCTTATAAGGGGTTATTAGTTCTACAACAGAAGTTCTAAAACAAACGGTCATCACATCTTTGTTCATAATGACAGAACTGGAGACAGCCTAGGGTTCCAGCAGTCAGGGACTGGTTATCTGTGAGTGGTAAGATAAGAAGTGATTTTTAATCGAACCCTTTATGCTTTTCCACATTTTTCAAAATTTTATTCTACTACAGTATATATTAATACTGTAGTGAGAACAGAAATTAAAAATCAATGCAATGCAATGGCGAACACAAGGCTAAACTGTTTTGGCAAGTAACTTGAACTCCAATTTATTTATCTGCAAAAAAGGGAGTGAGGGTAGTTAGTGCTTCAAAGTCCCTTCTTATTCAAAAATTCTAATATTCTTTTTTTTTTTTTTTAAAGATTTTATTTATTTGACAGAGAGAGACACAGCAAGAGAGGGAACACAAGCAGGGGGAGTGGGAGGGAGAAGCAGGCTTCCCGCTGAGCAGGGAGCCCGATGCGGGGCTCGATCCCAGGACCCTGGGATCATGACCTGAGCCGAAGGCAGACGCTTAATGACTGAACCACCCAGGCGCCCCAAAAATTCTAATATTCTAAAATTCTAAATTCCAGAATTTGTTTACTTGGAAAAAAGTATCAAATTATCCACTTGCAGAACATGCAAAAATGCTGTTCACCCTGCCCCCCCGCCCTGATCGCAAGCTTTTAAGATCTCTTATTTTAGATTAATTGGAAAATCAAAATTTGAGTAACTGTTACGTAATTTGATTAGAATATAGAACCGTAATAGTTGAGACAATGTTCACAACAATACTGGTGTTTAGGAAAACCAAAGTTAATAATGAAGGACAAATAAAACAAGTCGAATTAAATTAAGAGTAATTCTTTGGGAAAAAGGGAAATTTAGTCCATTCTACCATAAATCATGCGATCCATTTACTACCAGCCAACAATTAAAGAGAATTCAGAGGACCTCATTTTTACTTCATGACTTTCTACGTTTCTGGGGGCTGACTTACCCTGTCGGACGCATACACAAGATCAAATAGCCCGAGAACGGTGACGGATATTCCCACAGCTGGACCATTGACCACTGCAACCAGAGGCTTAGGAAAATCTATGAAACAGTCTACAAAATTCCTACAGAAATGGAAATACAAAAGCATAGTTAAATGAGCTGGAGGGGATTATGCTAAGTGAAATAAATCAAGCAGAGAAAGACAATTATCATATGGTTTCACTCATATATGGAACATAAGGAATAGCGTGGAGGACCACAGGGAAAGGGAGGGAAAACTGAAGGAGGAGAAATCAGAGAGGGAGACAAACCATGAGAGACTCTGGACTCTGGGAACCAAACTGAGGGTCACAGAAGGGAGGGGGGTGGGGAGATGGGGTAACTGGTGATGGGTATTAAGGAGGGCACGTGTGGTGATGAGCACTGGGTGTTATATGCAACTAATGAATCATTGAATGCTACATCAAAAACTAATGATGATAATAACATGCTGGCTAGTTGAACATAATAATAATAATAATAAAAAGTCCCAACGTGGCATGACTGAAGTACAATAAGGAAGACAGCATGAGTCTGAAATGAACTCTGGCCAGCCTGGATATCCATCTGGATGGCATTTGATGGAAACTCATAGACTGAATCCTCTAAGCTTGACCTTGGTTCAACCGTGTATTCTGGGTAGCCAGGCCAGGGCTATATGTCAGCTGCAGACTTGGGAGATTAGGAAGGCTGGCTGAGCATATACAAGAGCTGCAATATTACAGCTTTGTGGGAATCAGGAACCCGGTAGCGATACATGAGTTAGGAGGAGAGAGGCCTTCATGTCCTCTGTGCTGAAACTACTTCACACGTCCCATTACCAGCAATCATGGAAATCATGCATTCCTCTGGCCAAATGAGAATTGGCTAAATCTCTCTGCTTCGATAGGAGAGAACTTTTTTTTTTTTCAACTGTAGTTGACTTTTATGCTTTCTGATCGAATCTCATGTAGAGCAGCAGGATGAATGGGTAGCAGAAGTTAAAGTGATAGAATAAATGCCCACATATTGATAGAGGTGGTCTGGAGAAATATGCTTGTCCAAAGCCACATTAATGACACTGACACAAAGAAGCATTTATCTTACTTCTGCTGCACTAAATACCACTTTGAGGAATATGAACGAGTCCGCTGGGATCAGACAAATGTCACTCTTACCTCAGTAAAATGGCACCATTTTTAGCTTTCTCCTCTACTCCACCAGGGGGAATATCAGTGAAATTGGTCAGATCATTTCCACTAGAGTAATAATCACCACTTCCTGTAAATAAAATCAACAGATTCACCATTCATTCATTCTGTCCATTACTGAGTATCTGCTATGTGCCAGGCTCTCTAGCAAGCACTGGAAATACACTGGTGAACCAGCCATGGCTCTTGCCCTAATTTACAGACAGGTGAGTAAGCTGGACATTGATTTAAAAACATACAAACAAATGTAGGTAATGCAACTCTGATACAAAGGGAAAGTACTCGATGATGATATGAGAGTGTGTAACAGGGGATTTGTTCTAACCTGGAGGTTTAGGGAGGGATGTTTCTAAGGAAGGAACAACTGAACTGAGATATGAAGGACAGGCAAAGTTAGCTAGAAGAAGAAGGGTAGGAAGAATTCATGCAGAGGGAACAGCATGTGCAAAGGTCCTGTGAAGGGGGGTAACTCTGGCCACTGTGCCAGAGCAGAAAAAGCCAGAGGGGAAACTGGTGTAGGATGAGGACAGGCAGGATGGACCATGTAGGGCTTTGCTGATCCATTAAGAAGTTTTGGCTTTTATTCTAAGAGCCACTGAAAGTGTTTTGTGTTAAAGCATAATTTACAAGAACACCAATTTTAAACACTCAGTTCAATGATTTTTGATGATGGCAAATACCTGCGCGATCACCATCTGAAACAAGATATAGGAACATTCTACCATCCCAGGAAGTTCCCTTAAGCTCCTTTCCAGCCATCCCACCCCACCCTGCCCTGACACAACCACTTTCTGACTTCAATCACCACAGAATATTTTTGCCTATTTTAGAAATTTTATAAATGGAATTCTATAGTATGTACTCTTGTGTCTATATTCTCTTTGCTGAACTGTGTCTTAAAGATTTACCTATATTCTCATATCAGTTCTTCATTCCTTTATATTGCTGAGTAATATTCCATTGTATGACTAGTCAACAATTTGTTTATTCACCTGTTGGTGGACATGAGTTGTTTTTGGCTCCTGTGAATTGGATTACAAATCATTCTGTGGATACATGCTTAATTTATCTGAAGTAATTGCTTAGGAGTGGACTGATATGCCACTGAGCCGGTATATGTTTCACTCCATAAAAAGCTGCCAAACAGTTTTCTGAAGCGATCTCATATTAGAAATGTGTAGAGGTTCTAATTGCTCTGCATCATCACCAATATTTTGTATTGTCTGTCTTTTACACTTGATCTTAGCCAAAAGGCCGAGAAGCGATGTATTGTCTGTTTTTTAGATTTTAGTCATTCCAGTGGGTGAAATATCTCATTGTGATTTTAATTTGCATTTCTTTGAAGCCTAATAATTTTGAGCACCTTTTCATGTACTTATTGGCAATCTGTGTTATCTTCTTTTATGAGGTGTCCAAGTCATTTATCTAGTTTTTAAATCTGGTTGTTGTTGTTATTAATTTCTAAGGAGTTCTTTATATATTCTGAATAATAATCCTTAATCAGATTTATGTATAACAAATATTCCTCCTACCCCAGCCTGTAATACCTATATATTCATTTTCTTACTATTGTCTTTGATAAGCAGATATTTTAAATTCTGATGAAGTCCAAGTTGTAAATTGTTTCTTTTATGGTTAATGCTTTTTGTGTCCTGTCCAAGAAATCTCTGCCCACCTCCAGGTCACAAAGATATTGTTTTCTTCTAGAAGCTTTATGTTTCTGAGTTTTATGCTTACATAACTTTCAAATTAATTTTTGTATAGGGTGTAAGATGGGGTTGAAGTTCATTTCCCCCATATGAATATTTAGTTGCTCTGGCATCATTTGTCACAAGATTTTTCTTTTTCCACTGAATTGTCTTGGTGCCACTGAAGAAGTTTTAAATGGAGGAGGAATGAGATTTTTATTTGGAAAAAGATTCTATTGGATGTAGTGAGATTGGATAAGGCAAGGGAGAGAGGAGGACAAAAGGGAATCAGAAAGATGAGAAAGGGTTTATTTCATTTCAGACAAGAGTCCACGGCGGCTTGGACTAGTGCAAAGGAGACAGAAAAAATGGCTGACTCCAGAGCTACTGATGAAGTGAAGTGGGACATGGGAGGTGAGAGAGGGACAAGAGCAATCATGAATGTTAGGATTCTGGTCTACATCACAGGGCAGATGTGAAACCACTCACTGTCATCTGGAACACTGATAAAGCTCCAGAGAGAAAGATGTGGGAGGTGATACCTATGAGGAAGTGCCAGGTGGGCACATGGGTCGGGAGCCCTGGGGAGTGTCCTGACCAAAGATACCAAGGGAGGAAGCACCAGCATATGGACTTTAGTTGGAGAGTGGGCATGGATGCGGGGTCCAGGGAAAGAGAACAGTGCCCAGAACTAAGCCTTCAGGAACCCTCCCTTTGGATGGCCACGCAGAGGATGAATCTACAAAGGAGATCGGAGACAGCAGATCAGAGGGGCAGGCTGGAAGGGAAGGCAGGGAAGGCAGGGAAGACACAGGTTTAAGATGGGGGAAGAGTCAGATGAAGCCTAAGCAATGTCCCTGGATTTAATGATACAAAGGTCAGGGTGGGGATCTAAGCAAAAGATAGAGACCACACTGGAATGGGCTCAAGGGCAAGTTTTAAAGGAAAAATTCAGAAGACATGTTTGTTTTGTAGTAGGGCTTTAGACAGTTATATCTAGGGAACTGAGAAACAAAGAGCTATATTTGTTATCGGCAGTATTTTAACATAATAAATTTGTTCTTTAATTTTTTCTTACATTACTATCAGGAGCAAATGGTATCATATATAGTATTTTCGATAATTTCATGAGTAATAAAACTTCTTTTCCAAACACACTCTTATGCTGGTCCTCAACGTATATATAAAAAATTAACAGCTGAGCTTTTCTATGGACTCAAAACGGAAGTGATAGATGAGAGAAAAAAAAAGAAAAGTACCTGGGAGCATTCAGGAAAAGAGGTAGAGAGAAAACCACAATCACTAAAGAATGATGTCATTAGAGGCCGTAAAAAGGACAGACACTGTTAAAAATGCAACCAGAGGGGCGCCTGGGTGGCTCAGTTGTTAGGCGTCTGCCTTCGGCTCAGGTCATGATCCCAGGGTCCTGGGATTGAGCCCCACATCGGGCTCCCTGCTCTGCGGGGAGCCTGCTTCTCCCTCACCCTCTGCTTGCCTCTCTGCCTACTTGTGCTCTCCCTCTCTCTCTCTTTGTCAAATAAATAAAGAAAATCTTTAAAAAAAAAAAATGCAACCAGAGTACAGGATTGAGACTAGTGAGCAAAACAACGGAAGACAAGAGTTAAGAACTCGGAGAAAATAAAAGATAATAGTCCCAACAGTCCAGACATTCTCTTCTATAACTAGAATTTCTTTCAAAAAGAACAGACCAATTGAAACAAAAACATTCAGAGATATTATCAAAGAAAACTTAAAACAAGGCCTTACTAATCAGTTTTAACAGGATACATATGTTCTATGAAAAAGTGATAAAGAACGGAAAGTATCCCCTGGTCTTCTAAGGGGAAAAAAAGATCTTATAAAAACAAAATTAATGGTAGCCTCAAACTTCTCCGGGGCGACATCCTATGCTAGAGGACAATGGAGCACTACTTAACAGACCATATACTCGGAAAAGAGGTCTGTGGGGTGTCGGGAAATGCATGCTCCCTTCCTCGACTCTCATAGGGGCAACGAACAGACCCTGTCCAAGGGGAATAATACAAGCTAGAGTTATTGATGGGTACCACACAAAGCTATGAAAGCAATTACTAAAAGCAGGGAAAAAACCTTTCAAACCATGAGAAGTAAAACACACACTAAGGAAAAAACAGACCATGAAGTAAAAAACAGTCAAAGGAAGTATTCTAAGTAGTAACCATGTAAGATGCCAGAGCTAAAAGGTAACAGATCTGTCATATACATAAATCTAAACAGGTAAAGGGGCCTTTACAAAAAAAAAAAAAAAAAAAATTCAGACTGGATCAAAGAGGGAAAATCTAACAATGTGTTCTATGAGACACAGACTGTAAAAAGTAATTCGGAAAGATAGAAAGCTAAAAGGGTGGTAAAGGTTTGCCAGGCAAGTGCAAAGAGTACTGAGGCAGGTGTTATGGCATTAATATTTGACAAGGTTGACTTCAAGACAAAAAGCATTAAGTGAGACAAAAGATGACCATTTTATAATAACGGATAACCATTCACAAGTCTTTTAGTGTCAATAAGATAAAAAGTTGCTTTAAAGCAATTTGTTTTTTTGACATGAAGGAGAAACTGAAAGAAACATAATAGCAATAAATGCCTTTACATTACTTTTTTCAGTCTAAGATTAGAAGACAAAAACAGAAATGGGGGAATCTTAACATAAATTCGAAAGGTCAGTCTAACTGATATATTTTTAACTCTATACCTTAAAAGAATGAACTTATTTTTTGAATAGTTCCTGGATGATATAAAAAATTGGCCATTTTCCAGTTCTTTATCTTCAAGGTAGAGAGTTCAATATGGAGCAATATACATAAAACTTAATAGATTTTTTTTAAAAGATTTTTTATTTATTTATTTGACAGAGACACAGCGAGAGAGGGAACACAAGCAGGGGGAGTGGGAGAGGGAGAAGCAGGCTTCCCGTGGAGTAGGGAGCCCGATGCGGGGCTCCATCCCAGGACCCTGGGATCATGACCCGAGCCGAAGGCAGACGCCCAAGGACAGAGCCACCCAGGCGCCCCACTAAACTTAATAGATTTTTTAAAAAGTAAATCTAGTGGGGCACCTGGGTGGCTCAGTCAGTTAATCATCCAACTCTTGATTTCAGCTCAGGTTATGCTCTCAGGGTTCTGAGATCAAGCCCCACATCGAGCTCCGCCCTGGCTTTGGGAGCCTGCTTAAGATTCGCTCTTTCCCTCCTCCTCTACCCGCCCCCCAAATAAATAAATAAATAAATAGTAAATCTAGTAAAACTGATCATCTCTGATTATAATTCAGTGAAGCCAGGAATCAATAACAGAAATGGAAAACCAAAAACCAACCAAATAAACAACAACAACAAAAACCTTTGTAGAAATTAAAGGAACCATCATTATTGGGGCGCCCAGGCGGCTCAGTTGTTAAGCGTCTGCCTTCGGCTCAGGTCATGATCCCAGAGTCCTGGGATGGAGTCCCGCATCGGGCTCCCTGCTCAGCAGGAAGCCTTCTCTCCCTCTCCCACTCCCCCTTCTTGTGTTCCCTCTCTCGCTGTGTCTCTCTCTGTCAAATAAATAAATAAAATCTTAAAAAAAAAAAAAAAGGGAATTATCATTATCATGTAAAGCTTGGATCAAAGAGGAAATAGAAACCAAAAGTGAAGAATATATAGAAAATAACTATAGTAAAAGCACTATTTATCAAAACTTAACCTTTCAGTGTTCCCATCTATAAAGTAAGAGTAATTATAGGGCCTATCTTCACTGGGTTTGTTGAAAGCAAGCTTAGAAAAAAATAAAAATTAAAAAAAATATTTAAAAAGAATAGAGTATCTCAGTACTGGAAAATATCTCAGAGCTACTCAATTTCCTATCTGGTAGGAAATCCCCCAAAATAGAAATTTAATTATTAAGAAATCCAAGAAAATGTCTCACCTGTAAAAACAGTTATGGTAGAATCATCCTTGCTTGCGGCTTCAAGTGCAAGCATGATTTCCTGATACATCTATGTGAAAGGGGGAAACGAGAAAAAGAAAGGAACTCTGAAAATGACAACCATTGCGTGGGATTCACCAAAAGTCAGTCTGTAAGCCTGTCCTCTGCAAAGCGCTAACTGTTCATGTTGGTTGCATTACATAACCAAAAAGGCAGCCCAAGTTGAAAGGACTTTCATTCGTTTTACAGTTACTTGGTGTGTATCATGTGCCATGTGCACTTGTGGACACTGGGGGATATATCCACCTTTCCCCAAAAGTGAACAAATAAGACCTAGTCCTTGAGCCTTTGGAATTACTAGAGAGGGGGAGCTCTAAAGTGGGTGGAAAGTATGACACGGCAGGCAGACTGGAGGAAGCACTGATGTCTAGCATGGGTAGGACGGGAGGTGGCCAGAGGAAGATTTCCATGAAGCAGTTTGTCAGTTGGGACCTCAAAAAAGAGCACGTGTGTCCCAGGCACTCTGGAAAGTGTTAAAGGCTGGGATTTCAAGACACTCTAATGGTAGCCAAAGACAATAGGTCCAATATTTTAAATCAGCAACGTCTCTGAAAATCTTGGAGGTGTCGTTGTTATAGCTTTTAACACCCTGGTGCCGTTTCTACCTCAGATAAGACATCAGTGTGGGAGAGAATGATGAAGAGGGTTATTTATGGATACACAGACACTGAAAAAAAATATGGACTTGACATAATATGTGAGTAAAGGTGAAATCGTATTCACTGAGGGAGGGAACGAGGAAATAACTCCATTATTATTATGGTTATGATGACGCAGCATGACAGGGTATTTGGCCAGAGCTGGGATTAGGAGATGGATATATTAGGGTTTCGATTTAGGTTTTCCAGCTTATTAGTTATGTGAATTTGAGCAAGTTACTACTTAACCTAATTATTTTATTGTTAGTATTAAAAGTAGGCTCCTTGTGGGATTTAAAGAAACCTCTGTGTGGAAAGGGCTGACACACACTAGGCACTCTGTAAAGCGTAGATGCTATTACTGTCCTCCTCCTCATCACCATCATCACCATCATCACCACCACCATCATCACCACCATCATCACCATCATCACCATCACCATCATCACCACCACCATCATCATCACCATCATAACCATCATCATCATCACCATCACCACCACCATCACCACCATCATCACCACCACCATCATCACTACCACCATCACCACCATCATCATCACCACCACCATCATCACCACCACCATCGTCATCACCACCACCATCACCATCATCACCACCATCATCACCAACATCACCACCACCATCATCATCACCATCATCACCACCACCATCATCACCACCATCATCATCACCATCACCACCACCATCATCATCACCACCATCACCACCACCATCATCATCACCATCACCACCACCATCATCACCACCACCACCATCATCACCACCACCATCACCACCATCATCATCACCACCACCATCATCACCACCATCATCACCACCACCATCACCATCATCACCATCATCACCACCACCATCATCACCATCATCACCACCATCATCATCACCACCACCACCATCATCACCA
>NW_022589734.1:4941733-4942026 GCF_004348235.1 Phoca vitulina
CATCACCACCACCATCATCACCATCATAACCATCATCATCATCACCACCACCACCATCATCACCACCACCATCACCACCATCATCATCACCACCACCATCATCACCACCATCATCACCACCACCATCACCATCATCACCACCACCATCATCATCACCATCATCACCACCACCATCATCACCACCATCACCATCACCATCATCATCACCACCATCATCATCACCATCATCACCATCACCACCATCATCACCACCACCATCATCACCATCACCACCACCACCATCATCACCACCA
>NW_022589734.1:4942126-4948776 GCF_004348235.1 Phoca vitulina
CACCATCACCATCATCATCACCACCATCATCATCACCATCATCACCACCACCATCATCACCACCATCACCATCATCATCACCACCATCATCATCACCATCATCACCATCACCACCATCATCACCACCACCATCATCACCATCATCATCACCACCACCATCATCACCACCATCATCCCACCATCATCCCACCATCATCATCATCATCACCATCATCATCATCATCACCGTGATTACACAGAAATGAGGCAAGGGCAATGAAATTTTGAGGATCAAATGTTTTACTAAGTCAATGGCACATATCCAACTCCATGGAATTCTTATTTAACACCATTTTAAGTGATCACGCTCTTTCTGCTACAATGTAGATGATAAACCCAATGGAAAGGGTTTTAGCCCCTCAAATTTTACTTGCAGTTCAGCACCAAGCAGCCAATTAATTCCCTATATTTTTTTCAAGGGGAAGAGGTAGAAGTGGTTATTTTTATTATCATTCTAGTTCAATGAAAGACTCAAAGGTCAAAGGAGCTCTTGTCAGGCAGCTCATTTGAAGCAGAGCTGGGTTATGCTATATTTAAGATGAAGGTCTTCTTTCCTTTCTCCCTCTACTTATATAAATAAAGGCCCATGCAACTTGAACAGTACTCACTCTCAAGTCTAAGTGACATGAGCAAAGTCTGGGGATGGTTTATATCAACCTTGGAGAACCTCTACACCTATTCTCTTATATCAATGTATGTTTCATTTGTATTAATTTAATTTATTTGTGCTTCCATCATTAGGAAAGTTGCAGTGCTTTTTTGGACACACAGAACCTACCCAAAGCCAACAAATTCTAAATAACAAATGCCCAACTCAGTTGTATAAAGAAGTAGGCACCATTACTAATCCTCTTGCACAAATCAAACAAGAGATCACAAAAATAGCAATGATGCTGAAACATTCTAGCTGTTCAGTGAAACAGACAGAGGGAGGAAAGAAAAGCAGGACAAACTCCCAGGGCAGGTCATGTTACCTGTGTGTTCAGTGCATTCTTTTTGGCGGGACGGTTCAACATGATCTTTGTGATGTGGTCTTCAGAGGTGATCACCAGCGTTTCATACCCAGCTTGTTTTTTGTCTGCTTCAGGCTTCACTTGGCTAGAGGAGTCAGACGAAGACCTCAAGCCAGACACCAAATCCACATAGTTCTGCCTAGCAGTTTCCTGAAGAGAAGATGACAAATAACTGCAGCCCATAGTCAACAAATAAGCACTTCGTGAAACTTACGACGCTAAGAAATGGCGCCTTGCAATGAAGAAAGTAGAGAGGTCTGATTCAACAGAATCCAACCAGATCTCACAGGTTCCATCTACAATGGTTTAATAATGAGAAGCACTCATCTTCCTTCAGGAATATAGCAAGTAAAATAAAAGCAAAGTAGTAACTAAAATAAAAGCAAAGTAGCAAGTAAATTTACCTTGGGCAGATTGCCAAGAGCATTCCATGCATCCCATTTGGCCTTATTGATCAAGTCGAACAGACCTGGTTTAGGTGTATTACAAGGCCCTTCAGTGGCCTGTGAAAAGGAGAGGGGCAATTATCAGTCAAATGTCCATGCAAATTGGAGTGTCAAATATTTAAGATCCATAAAATGGACAACTAGTGTGAATGCGCCTTCCCCTCCCAAACACTTTTAGAAGATATATAAATTCATCTTAACCTTCCCCTTGCACTGTCTTTGATGCTGCAGGTAAAAATACACAACAGAAAAAAGACTGGAGAAACAAAATGTGCCATCAACTATCAGTCCCTAAAGTAAGTTATAAATGCCTGCTTATGAAAACAATACAAGGCAAGGGTTTTGGCAAAGTACTTTTTAAAAACTTCTAATAGTTCATTAGTTTTATACTGATGATCCCATTTTTCACACACAATCAAAATATTCACGCAAACCATCTTCAAAAGTAACCAGCCAACAAATATTTGGAAACCTCCCGTATATTCTGAAAGCCCACTCAAAGATAGAAAAAATACCACTTAATTCAGTGGTGGATTTCTGCCAACTGAACAGAGTCCTACTTGGGGTAGCAGGGATAGGAGGGTGTCAAAGCCACTGGCCTTCTGGAAACTTAAATGAAGGCCATGTAAATAGGAACCATAAAAACAACTAAATTTTACTTGTTTGAGAGTAGGTGGAGTGAGTGTTTTGAGATGAGTATCCCATGCCACTTACATAGCCACATGTAAAAACTTCAAATCCTATAATTAGCTAAAAGAGGAAAGAAGAGGCTTTGAGAAACAAAGGCAGTGGAGGAGGCTTAGACTTTCCAAAGACAAAGAGACACCAGTCACCCTGCAAGAGGGAAGTGAGAGGCAATACGGTCCACAAGCCTCCTTCCCCAACCCAGCCTGGAGTCAGGAAACAATACTTCTCCCAGAATAGATGTGTAATAATGCACAGGGAGTACTGCCCACCGGGGAAGCTCACTCAAGCCCTGGTGTTCAGAGTTTTCGTATGGGGCTCCATGGCGTAGGCAAGACTGAATACGCAGCCAGGAGCCCCGACTCGAGATCACATTGTTAGACTCTCAGGCCGACAAAGACACTCCTTAGCAGGCATGATCTTTTGAGGGCTTAGGGATTACCTCCCAGAAGTCAAGGGCAAAGTCCTGGCCTCTTTCTGAGCAATGTCAAATTCTTCACTATACACACCCATAGGACACTAAGGGAGGCTGGTACTGATCACAGGAAGAGGAAAATAGATCACACACAGGAGCCCAAAACCAGCTGACTTCCCAAGGTTGTCTTTAGACATCACAACTTAAAAATTTTAGTTTTAAATTTTTGTTATACAAATTTTCAAACATGTAGAAAAGTAGAATATTATAATGAATTCCCAATACTCGACCTAACTCAATAACTATCATTTTTTGGACATACTTGCTTTGTCCATTCCTTCCCTTCCCCTTCCTTCCTCCCTTCCTCCCTTCCTTCTTTTTTTTTTTTTTTGCTCATTTTGGTGAACCCCAAACGCCATGCTATTTCACCCCTACATATTTAGTGTGCATTCCTAAAGAACATCAACATTTTCTTATATAACCATGGTGCCATTAATAATAACTCCTAGGTATCACCTAATACTCAGTCCACATTCAAATTTCCCCAGTGGTCTCAAAAAATTTTTTTCAGTTGATTTTTTCTAATCAGAAGCCTTTGGTGGTTATCTCTTTCAAGTCTCTCTGACTCCAGAGTGATCCTGATACGTTACTTTTTGCCTTAACGGTACTACAAAGACTAATGTACAAAAACTCTCATGTAGACACTCTTCAGAGGAAAGGCACTAATACAAACCCTAAAAATATGAAAGCTGCATTTCAGTAAAACACACGGCAGATCTGTCTGAGGAGGCTTCTGCTCAAAATGTCTCTAAATTACGTCAGACCTCAGGCATTTACCTGCTTATAGAGTGCATAGAGTTTGAGCTTCACTTCATTTCCTGGGTCCTTCTTCAACAGCTTCACCTGATTCATTGCACTCTCAAAATCCTTCTGACTGGCTCCCATTGCTGTTTTGCTCACGTGCAGCTGAAGTGCTGGGACCCGCAGGGAACTGCAAACAGGCAGACTGATTTCTAATTGCTGCCAGTCCTTACATACCAAAATGCTCTGTTTCTCCTGAAATATGTTCTCTATACTTGCCCTTATACAAGCTGGCTGCAAATGGTTAGTGGTGTAGGGGCCAAGGGCAAACAGCCCCAAGATGGGCCACGTTGGCATGAGCAATATTTTGAGTTAAAAGCAAGCAAAGCCCAGCAGATGCAGGAAAAGCTCTCTGACTCCCCACCAACTGCTTAGGTTTACATTGGAAAGAAGAGCCTGTACCAGGAACAGTGCCATTAACAGAGATTCCCCTTTATCCAAGAAACTTATTTGTGTAATGGGACAATCTTTGTTTTCCCAAGATCTCCTCTCACCTTCCTGCTAATGGTCTTCCTCCACTTTGTATCCTCAGACTCCTAACCCTTCTCCTTAGCTCAGCATATAAACTTCAAAATATAAGTCATGTAAGCCACCTGCTGCCCATCTTTGGAATTTCATGTCTATGTGGATTCCCCATATGTATGAAACTAAATTTGATTTTCTCCCGTTGATCTGTCTCTGTCAATTTGATTCTTAATCCAGCTAGAAGGACCTTGGAGGGCAGAATAAATCTCTTCCTTCCCAACAGTGGTTTTCAAAATGATCCCCCCCCCTCAAAAAAAAATCAATACAGAGGCTAACTGTAGTAATCTTAAAATAAAGGAAAAGGAAGTTACAATCCAGCACAGGATTCGTAGCCATTCAAATTACTGATAAAAGCAGGGAGAACCTGAATGGCCATGTAAATTTTGCCACAGGCAAGAAAGTAAATGAAAGGCACTGCGAAATGGACGTGAGCAGGAGACTGAGCCTGAAGAGGTCAGCTGTACAGAATTTGGTCCTTTGTGTCCTAAGGGCCAGAAATCCTGTCTGCCCTCACTGATTGTTAACAAAGTATAAACTATTATCAGGTCAATTCTTTCTGTTCAGCAAAATGTGTGTCCCAACATACAGGTGGAAGTGATGTAGGAAAGAAGGTGGGATTCAGGGCCTACAGCCAAGAAAGAATTCTTGAGATGTCTTTGGTGCATAAAGGTGGTTTTATTAAAGCATGGGGACACGACCCGTGGGTCATGAGGATGGCTGATTATACACTTTCAAGTTGGGAGGGGGTTAGGGGTAGCCTAAGTCTCTAAGGAATTTTGGAAGCAAGGTTTCCAGGACCTTGAAGGGGCTAGCTATTGTTGGGAAAAGGTCATTTATTACTGTCTAATAAAACCTTAGACATGAGACCCTTCAGATGTATATCTGTGAGTCATAAGCTTGGGGGGTGATTGTCAACACGTATCTTGGGGGTTAGAGATAAAGGAAATTTCTAGAGGAATTTTTATATGTTAAAGTAGACTTACAGGATCCTGGGGGTGGGGCTAAGATTGCCTTTTGCCCTTAGCAAAGTATTAACATCCAGGCAGCTGAGTCCCTAGAGGAAGGTCATTCTGCCTGTCTCAAGGACTTATCAGTGGGCTGTAAGTGGTAAGGAAATTTAATTTTTCTTCTGCCTCTGTTTCCCACATCAGAAGGAGGGGAGAATGGGTTAGGATACAAGAAATGTTCAAAAAGACGGATGAGCTGTTGTTGGCATTCCAGACAAAGAGGTGGGGGACCTACCTAGTAGGTGGGGGACCTACCCAGGCGAAATCTAACCCCTGTGGCTGCTAGTCTGTGAAGCTGCCCTGAACAGACATAACTAAATACTCACCCCAGGAAGCTGAACCAGCCAGCTAGGAGGAGACCAGAAACAGCAAGCACAACCAGGTACAGTGTTTAGTAGGCAGAGGAAGAGAAAATTTCAGTGCACACTACTGGGGCCACAAGCAAAAAACTGATGTTCACAATGATGACCCTGGCATACAAAGTTAAAGTTAATGGGATCAAAGATGATTAAAATAATACAGTTTTAATAACGCCCACACCTGATGTATCACTTCCTCTGCAATAATGTGCCTTTCAAAGACTATAAAGAACCCTAGGTTCAAACTCTGAAATACTAGTAATTCAATAAAGTCTTCAATCATTTTTATATTAAGTAACTGAATTCGTTTCTTTCCAAAAAGGGAAAAACTCTGCATCCTACGTGATGCATGTGAAGTTCCAAACAGAAAACGAAAGGAAAACAAAATGTCTATTAGAAGGCCTCAATGTGCAAGTTCTCACAAAAGTAAAGTGAGTTTTAAAAAAAATGACAGAACACTACCGTTTAATATATAAAATCGGGAAAATCATTCATAACTCCACCACCTCAATTTTTACACAGATTGTGTGTGCCGTCACTTAACATTACAGAAGTGTTCCCCAGGAAGCAGTTTAACCCCACCGTGACGATAACGGCTTGCGTTTCTACAGCATTCAGCAGAGAAGCCAAGCGTGCTTAGATGTTCTACCGCATTTTAGCAAACTACGGTGGCAACCTCGCGGCAGCCAGGGTGGCGACGTGCACCCGAGGGCTGGGTGGCGTGTGGCCCGAGGTGAGGGCTGAGGGCAGCTCAGGCCCCCCCGCGCGTCCATCCGGACAGTTTCGGGCCCAGCCGAAGAAGAGGGCGCGCGTTTAAGGACACTTGCCTTCACTCTCTCCCGGGAAAACCGTAAAAGCAAAGCCCTGTTGCTACCGGGACAAGATACGAGAGAGGGCACCTCCCACGGATGGCGACCGCCTCTGGACGCCGGGGTCCCACGGGCGACCTTGGACCCCTGGCTCAGCACTTACCTCCTGACCGCTCTCAGGCAATAACACCGGGCCAGTCGGCCGCTTAGCCCCACCATGGCCAAGGCTAACCCGAAAGCTGGGGCGGGGACAGCATTCGGGGGCGGTATTTAGAACCTGGATGGCCCGGAGGCAGTGGGGCGGGGAGCGGAGCGGGACACGATAGGTCAGAATGGGGGACGGGGCGGGACGGGGGCGGTACCAGCGCCCAGGGTGACGCCAGGACCGGGGGCGGGCGGAGGGGAAGAGAGACAGGAGGAGGAGGAGGAGGAGGGGGAGGAGGAAGAGGAGGGGGAGGAGGAGGGGGGGGGGGGGGGGGGGGGGGGGGGGGG
>NW_022589734.1:4948876-4967189 GCF_004348235.1 Phoca vitulina
GGGGGGGGGGGGGGGGAGGAGGAGTGGGGAGGAGGAAGAGGAATTGGGAGCGTCGCAGGGATTAAGGTGGGCTGTATGGACGCGCATCCACTCCGAGCGGGAATCGGAAAAACAGAGCTTGGAGGCGCGGGCCGTCCGAGCTCCTCGGGGTGCGTTCGGAGCAGCGAAGGTGTGTAATGGGAACACTGGAACTCTGCCAGCGCTGGGGCCGTCGCTTTCTGCGCCCCCCCCCCCCCCAGTGCCCCAGCCACCTAAAATGGGCTGTGCGTTAAGGGGGGGAAACAGTGAGGGTGTGTAACACACACACACACACACACACACACACACCTGATTTACCGCCAAAGATGAGAGGTGTACCGACCTGGTAGAACACCTGGGGATCAGAAATGGTCTGCTGAGTATTTTTAAACCCGTCTTTTCATGTCAGTAACTCTCTCTGGATATTTTTGAGTTCTGCCAAAGCATTTAACAAAGTATTTTCTTTGGGAAAGAATCCTTAAGAGTTGGAAGGGCGTTTGGCCATCACCTCCCCCAGTTCAAGAACAGTAAAAATCACTGCTTTAAACTGGGCTCAAAAGAAAGCTACAGGTGCAAAATAGAGTATGGTAAAACCCCAGGGTCAGCAAACTAAGACTTAATACCTAACCAAATTTTGGTTTCATACCCCCCTCCCCCCCATGTAACCTTTAACCAGTCAATAGGAAATTTACTGATAAATCCCTTCTGTTCTCTTAGGAGGGTGAACTTGCCAAAAACAATGCATTCTTTGCTAATAATTTCCTTTTTTCTGCTCCCTTTCTGCCTTTAAAAACATTTCCTTTTCTGCAGCCCCACAGAGCTCTTTTCTATGTTAGATGGCTTGATACCTGATTCATGAGTCATTTAATAAAGCCAATTAGCTCTTCAAATTTACTCAGTTTAAATTTTTGTGATTTACAGGGCTCAAGGTACAACATCCAAGTAGGCCTGGGGCCAGTCAGATTTTGAAACTGACACTGAATTACTTATATATAGTGAGCCAGACTAATTGTAATTCCTTCTGTAATCCCATAGGAAAAATGGTGTTGCCCTATTTTGCCGTTGTGGAAACAGAGGTCAAGAAAGGTTCATTATGTGGCTTGCCCAAAGACCTGAGACTTGGAAGTAGTCAGAATCCTATTTCAACTCAGAGCTCAGAGTTGAAGTCCTCAGTAATTTTACTATTTCATGTTGACGGCCCGTTAGTATTTGTGCCTCATCAGGCAGATCTGGGTAATAGTGCAGGCGGGGGCAAGACAGAAAGCCAGGGTAGAACAATTTGGAATTATTCTAAAACTTCAGGTAGTACAAGGTATGGCTGGTAGTCTGAGCTGTCTCTCAAAGACCTGGATCCTCTCCCCGGCTGAGTTAGGTGACCCTCAAAGGCAATGGAAATACACTAGTCAGAAATTGCAGAAATACTGGGAAATTTTCTTGGACTCCAGAAGATGAAACACCTCTCAAAGAAATATTAATATTTTTAAGAAGTCCCTTAATGGTGAGCATTTTGAAGACATCAGATACTGTTATGACATACAAGAAGGCTGTCATGTTCAGTCACGAGGAATGATTTTTGGTACCATTGTCCCGTTAACTGCATGCTAGGAACCTGGAAATAGCCCAGAATCCCTCTGTCCCACTGACACCTAACTTCTATCAGTTGCCAAGCCCTAGTGAGTCTGACTCCTCAATATTTATTCACTTCTTCCCTTTCCCATCTATCAGTGTCTTAACTCAGGCCCTTGTTGTGTTTGGATTACTGTTATTTGGATTATCATTACTAAAGTTACCATCCCAGCCACTTACCAGTTTTGCTGACTTCAGCACCGCATCTGCAGCCCATTGTCAATCTGCTTCCTCACTGGTCTCCCTAAATTGTAAACCTGACACTATACTCGTAATTCTCCCCAATCTCCCCTCATGATTGAATATCTTATGGTGGGTCCCCTTGGTCTTCTGAAAAAATTCAAACTTCTTCGCCTGACCTAAAGGCCCTCAAGATTTGGCCCTTGCCTCCCAGTCTAGTTTATCTCTCACCAACCCCGCACTTGAAACTTCCATTTCAGATGAACTTGGGATGCTCTGTTTCTCTGAATCTTCATATTACCATCTTATCCAGGAAGTTGCCTCTGACCCTCCATTGGGTATATTCTCTCCTTCTGAGCTCCTATAATCCCCCTACTTCTCTTTCTCAGAGCACCTGTGTGTCTGGTTAGTAATTTGTCTCATTACCCACCCAAGGGCACACACTGAGAAGAATTCCACGTACAGTAAACCCCAGGTCCTGTTTCCTGACATGCTGCTTGATACAACATAGTCTGTAAATGTGTGTTGAATGATGGATGAGCTATTGAAAGTGTCTCTCTAGGCCGTGATTTTCCACCTTTGATAATAGGTTGTGAGTAAATTTCTATGTTTTTATTAAGTTGTCAGAAGAAATTAACATCAATGTTTTTGTGCTTTAAACTATTTCTTTTTCAGGGAGTGGTAGCTCAAGGAGAAGGAATTTGACTATTGCTGGGTTCCTGCATTAAAACAAACTAGAAAATGTGGGATCAGGGAAACCGTGGTATTATTTAAATCTATACATTTCTGGGGGAGCGGAAATATATTTTCTTCAATTAGTCATTAAAAATCACTAGTCCATGTTCTGTGCTCCATATCATAACTATTTCTTGCTTAAGTTCTACGACATTGCTTGCGATTGGTTAAGCCTCTGCTGCTATTATGTTTTCTTTACCAAATTAATCCTCTTTTTTTTTCTATGTAGGCTTTGTATCATCTTCCTATACAGTAGTATGTTATTAAAATATATGATACATATATGATATTAAAAATAATATTCTGGAATTGTCTATGTTTTTGCACGTTCTTTGTCTTTTCAATTATGCATGAGAAGAAACACATTTCAGAAGTAAACATTTGACTCTCTCTATCACCTCTGCCTAAGTTCCCTATGCTTGAATGATTTGTTCATTCACCCACATCGATTTTATCCACATTTATGTGTGTGTGTGGGTGTGTGTGTGTGTGGCACAAACATTAAACCAGTCTTGTGCTGGAGGATTACCTTTCAACCCCTTTTCTCACGCAAAGAAACCTCCCTCAGGTATTGTGCTCTGAGAATGATTGGAACTGATAGATATTACACGTGTAGGAAATGGCTGTTGTTTCCAGAGTAATTCCCAGTTTTTCTTGTTCGCACCAAAGTTTAACTTACAACCTGTCCAAATGCATAGAAAAGAACAAGAACAATGGCTATAATAAAAAAAAAATGAGCCAAGAGGAGTGACAAAAAGAATCATCAGCGATGTATTCAGCACAATGTTAGATAATTTACAACGATCCCGGGGCTCAGAAAGAGGTCCGAGAATGGCATCCCCGGTTGGGGAGGCAGATGACATCCTTGTAGACTAGCAAAGGTTGATCTGGCCTCTCCTTTCTGTATAAGGAAGAAGTAAATTAGAAGTTCTATCCATAAACCACCAAATTGAGACTTTAAGAAGACACAGTCAATCCTCATTATTCTCAGACTCTGTACTTGAGAATTCACTTACTTGCTAAAATTTATTTGTAACCTCAAAATCAATACTCCTGGGTCTTTCACAGTTATTCACAGACATGTGCAGAGCATCAAAACATTGGAGTTTCCCTACATGCATGTTCCCAGCTGAGGGTGAACAAGGTGGTGCTCTGCCTTCTTGTTCCAGCTCTCATACTGTAAACAAGTGTCTTTCTCATGGTCTATTTAGTATCACGTTTTCCACGTGTGTGTGTGTGTGTGTGTGTGTTTATTGTTGTTGGTGGTGGTGTTGATTTGCTGTTTAAAATGGCCTCCAAGTGTAGTGTTGAAGTTCTGTCTAGCATATCTAACTGCAAGAAGGCTGTGATGTGTCTTATGGGGAAAATATGTGTGCTAGATAAGCTTCATTTAGACATGAGTAATAGTGCTGTTGGCATGAGATCCATCTTAAAGAAATTTTCAATGTATATTAAATAAGTTGTCTTTAAACAGAAACATGCATAAAACAAAGTTATTTATTGATTAGTTGATGAGAACGTCATGACCAGAGGCTCACAGGAACCAACTGTATTTTCCTTTGGAGCAATGTGGTTCAGTATTCGCTAATTCAGTGTTTGCAGTGACTTTAGAAAATCTCACTTCCACAAATAATGAGAATTGACTGTATATGCAGCTGTGTTAGCTTGGGCTTCCAGAAGCAGACCTCCAGAAAGGAGTTTATTTGGAAATGACCCCAGGAAACATTGGTGTGGGATTAGGGAAGTGAGACAGAAAAACAAAAGCAGCCAATAAAGGGTGAGTTAATGAAGCAAATGACTTCTGTGGGCACCTGAAACTCAACCCAGGCACTCTGAGAGCCAATGAAGAACACATGCCGTGGAGTTTAATTCCATTATGGTCCAAGAGCATACTTTGTATGAACTCAATTCTTTTAAATTCATTTTAAATAAGTTTGTCTTAAGGCCCAGCTTATGGTCTATCTTGGTGAATATTCCATGTGTCTTAGAAAAGAGTGTGTATTCTATTGTTGTCTGGTAGATATTCTTTAAACGACACTGATTTTCTATCTACTTGTTCTGTAGATTACTAAGAAAGGAATGTTGATGTAACAAAGTATATTTGTGAACTTGTCTATTTCTCCACTTAGTCCTATTAGTTTTTGCTTCATGCTTTGTTGTTAGTTACATACAAATTGATGATTGTATGTCTCCTTGATGAATTGACCATCATTATGTATTGTCCCTTTTTATCCCTGATAAGTAATTTTCTTTGATCTGAAATATAATTTATTTGATATTAGTGTAGACAATACAGCTTTCTTTTGATCGGGGTTTGTGTGGCTTATTTTCATCCTTTTAATATATGTATATCATCATAATTAAAGTAGGTTTCTTGTAAGTAGAATATAGTTGGGGTTTTTTTTGGAATATAGTTGTTTTTTATGGAAATCCAATCTGACAATCTTTTTTTTAATGGTGTTTTTAAATCATTTACAATTAATGTGATAACTGATATGGTTGAATTAAGCCTATCATTTTGTTATTTTTCTATTTGTCTCCTGTGTTGTTTTTTTTTTTAAGATTTTATTTATTTGACAGAGAGACACAGCGAGAGAGGGAACACAAGCAGGGGGAGTGGGAGAGGGAGAAGCAGGCTCCCTGCAGAGCAGGGAGCCCAATGTGGGACTCGATCCCAGGACCCTGGGATCATGACCTGAGCCAAAGGTAGTCGCTTAACCGACTGAGCCACCCAGGCGCCCTGTCTCCTGTGTTTTTTGTTCTTCTGTCACGTCTTCCTGTCTTCCTTTGAATATTTTTTGGTATTCCATTTTAATGTATTTGCTAGCATTTTGGCTATATCTGTTTGTGGTTTTTTTTCCCAGTGGTTGCTTTACAGATTATAATATATATGACTAAGTTTCCAGTCTACTTAGAGATCATATTTTGTAGCTTCAGGTAAAATATAGGACTTGTAACCATATAGGTCACTTTATCTTCCCCCCTTTATCTTATGGTTGTTATATGTATCACATTTGCACCTTCTCAGACAAAGCTGATTTTTTGCTTTCAACCTTTATACATATTTTAGAGAACTTAAAAAAGAAAAATATCATTTAACCAGACATTTATCACCTCTATTGTTTTTCTTTCCTTCTTAAAGTTCCAAGTTTTCCTCTGGGAACATTTTCCTTCAGCCTTAATTCCTTTAGCAGTTTCTCTTATAGCAGATATATTGGCAATGAATTCTGTTTTTCTTCATCAAGAATAACCTTATGTTACTTTCATCCCTGGAGGGTATTCTCACTGATTATAGAATTTTGAGTTGACATTTCTTTCGGCACTTTCAAGATTTTACTCTACTGCCTTTATAATCTCTGATGAGGAATCCTTAGTATTCTCTAGTGACTGTAGTGTTCGAATTGTTGTTCCTCTTTATGTAATGCATCCTTTTGTTATGACTGCTTTCAAGACTTTTCTTTATCTTTGTTTTTCAGCAGTTTGGTTTTGATGTGTGTAAGCATGGTGTTCTTTGAGTTTATTTTGTTTGGGGCTAACTAAACTTCTTGAATTTATAAATTTATATCTTTACCAAAGTTGAGGAGTTTTTAGTCATTATTTCTTCAGATATTTTGTCTGTCACAATATCTCTCTCCTCTTCTTTAGGGACTCCAATGATATTGATATTATCCCATGTGTTCCTGTGACTGTTTATTTTTTAACTGTTTATTTTTTAACCCTTTTTCTGTCTATTCTTCAGATTGGATCATCTCTATTTTTTTTTAAAGATTTATTTATTTATTTTAGAGAGAGAGATGGCACACATGAGTGGGGGGAGGGGCAGAGAGAGAGACTCTTCAAGCAGACTCACCACTGAGCATGGAGCCCAACTTGGGGCTTGATCCCACGACCCATGAAATCATGACCTTAGCCAAAACCAAGAGTCAGATGCTTAGCCAACTAAGCCACCCAGGCGCCCCTGGATCGTTTCTGTTGATATGTTTTCAAATTTACTAATTCTTCTCTCTGTCATCTCCATTGTTATTGAGCCTACCTAGTAAATTATTTTCTTTCAGTCAGTCTATTTTTTCTTTTTTTTTCAAGATTTATTTATTTGTTTGAGAGAGAGTACATGAGTGGGGGGAGGGGCAGAGGGAGAAGGAAGGTAGACTCCTTGCTGAGTGCAGAGCCCCATGCAGGGCTCTACCCCAGGACCTTGAGATCATGACCTGAGCCAAAACCAAGAGTTGGACTCTCAACTGACTGCCACCCAGGTGCTCCAGACACTCTATTTTTTCATTCTCAAATTTCCATTTGGTTCATTTGACTAGTTTCTCTTTCTGCTGACGACACCTATGTTTATTTTCATTTCAGAAGTGTTCACTTTTACCTCCTGGAGGAGGTTATAGTGACTGCTTTAAATTATTGATTGCTGTTGGTTTTATTCTGCACTGCCTTATGGGTTTGGTCTCTTGCATTTGACCTCTTGGATTTTCTCTGTCTCTGACGCCTTGGCACTCCTGCTTGCTTGTCTGATGGGCAACTCCACCCTCATGGCTCAGTCCTGCATTGGGCAGTCCTGTGTTTGATAGTGCCACATCAAAGGTATGTCTTGGGCCCTCTCAGCTAGGCTATTAGATCTTTGATGATTAGATTAGGACCGTTAATTCTTCCCTCAGCAGTGTCTTCAATCACGCTGGACAATTTGAATTAAATTGAAGTGAGTGGATTCATTGATAGAAAATTCACAGGTCCAAGCCAGCCAGTGTAATACTTCATTACAATGTGATTATTATCTTGAATAATGCTCTTCATTCCAAGTATCTGTGGAATTTCATGGACCAGAAATGTACTGCACATTCCACACTTCTCAACATTTTCAGCCCAATTATAATTGCAGGCAACCCTTATAAATCTAATTCTATATTTTACAGAGACTTCATAGGTACCCAGGCCAGATGGAATTCATGTCTTTGAGTATTGCTGTCAATCACAGGAAGTTCAAACAAAGCATTCATTAACATAATCTGCCATTCATCTGTCATGCTCACCTGCTTCATTAAGATATTGGCAGCATTTAGCAAGGCTGGAAAGTTGATCGATTGATTGGTTCATTCATTCACTCATTCTTCAATCCTTCCTTTAGCAGACATTTATTATGTGTCAGGCAGTAGCAGAGAACTCTGTTGGAGTGGGGTTGAGGCTTTCATGTTGGTTATCTGTGGAGTGACAAGTTTGTTGAGGAGAAGCTAGGCAATGGTGGATCTCCACTCTTTCTGCTGATACAGAGAAGGGAGGGTGAGCCTGCCGCAGATCAAATCCAGGAAGTCACACACCAAGGAGGAAGGATCTCAGGGCCCCATCCGCTATAACAACAACAACAGCAACAACAACAACAATGAGCAGTAACCTTTAAGTTCAACAATATTAATAAGCCACAATGTACCATGTGTATTATCCGAAATTACCTTAGGGCTAGGTACAATTATTCTTGTTGTTTTACAGGTAAAGAATTTGAAGCACAGAGAGTCTAAATGGCTTGCCCCAAATCTGAGTCAGGAAGCGGCTTTCTGATCTGGAAGCTCGAACTCTGAACCACGGTGCTCTCTCTGCTGATCACTCCCACAGTGATCAGAGAACCAAGGAAATGACTGTTGTGCAAACATACAGAGTTTCTGCTGAGCAATAACTTTTAAAAAGCCAGAAAATACAAATATTGTGTAAAAAGACCAAATACCTTACTATTTAATCTGACAAATTTAATCTATGCTAAACTGAATTTAGATAAATGAATTGATATGAATGGAAAGGGATTACAGATTAGAGGGGTGTGAGGAAAACTCAGGAAAATATATTTAAGGGTCTGAGACCATCTGACACTAATATGTGCAGATTTTATTTTCTTAAAGGACACATGAAATTAATGGATTGCAATTATTGTTGATTGTTTTTTAAAACTGTGGTAAAATACACATAACATAAAATTTATCTTCTCAACCATTTTAGGTGTACAGTTCAATATTGTTAAGAACATTTACATTATTGGGCGCCTGGGTGGCTCAGTTGGTTAAGCGACTGCCTTCGGCTCAGGTCATGATCCTGGAGTCCCGGGATCGAGTCCCACATCAGGCTCCCTGCTCGGCAGGGGGTCTGCTTCTCCCTCTGCCCCTCCCCCCTCTCATGTGCTCTCTCTCTCTCTCATTCTCTCTGTCTCAAATAAATAAATAAAATCTTTAAAAAAAAAAAAAAAAAAAAAGAACATTTACATTATTGTGTATCCAGTCTCCAAAACCCTTTTCATGTAGCAAAACTGAAACTCTATACCCATTAAATAATAACTTCTCATTCCTTCCTTCCCCCCAGCCCCTGACAACCACTCTTCTACTTTCCATCTATAAATTTGACTACTCTAGGTACCTCATATGAGTGGAATCATACAGTGCTTTTCTTTTTGCAAAAGGATTAATTCACTCAGCATAATGTCTTCAAGGTTCATCTATGTTGTAGCTTGTGTCAGAGATTCCTTCCTTTTTAAAGCTGAGCAATATTCCATCGTGTGTGTACATCACATTTTGATTATCCATTCCTCTGTCAATGGACACTGGTTGCTTCCACCTTTTGGCTATTGTGAATAATGTTGTTATGAACACAGGTGTACTCTGTGTTCAATTCTTTTGGGTATATACCCAGTTGTCAATTATTTTTAACCAAGGATCTCCAAATATTTTGTGACTATCTTTCCTAGAAGATAAGTTCTATGTTGTAGTAAGTGAGGAGAATAGATAATTTCTGCAAATTTTCTGGGAAAAAACCGCTCTTGGTTTATAAATTGTATGAGTTAGCTTTCCATTTTCTACAGAAAAATAAGACTAGAAAGCAATTATACTTTGTTGAACCAAATGAGTTAAGAGAGGTTTGGTCGAGCCAACTGAGTTATGATAATAATCACCACTGGCCCATAATTTATGCCCCAGAGCAAGTCAAAAGACTTACGAGTAACTTCCTACTTTGGAGAATGTTCCAACACGGTAAAGACATTCACCTGGAAAACATAATACTCCCTTTGTCATCAACCTTCAGTTAAATGAGGAGCACCATCCAGACAATTGAAGGAGCAGTATAGGCAATATCTGAATTTTTCCCAGCACTGCATCTGTTTGGGAATGAAGGGACCATAAAAACCCTTTGGGCCAGTCTCTGACCGTGATATCCTGCGATTTCCATCTCTTTTCAATGAAAAAAATAGAAGTTTGGTCTGAGAGGAGAGATCACCTCCTTGTTTTACAGGTCTTAGGAGAGTTGAAGAATCTTGTTTTTCTTCTCTTAAGAAGAAGAACAAGGTCAATATTAATCCACATGGCACATTTTTATTTGAAATAGAAGGGATAAGTCAGTTGGGCATATGCAGTCCCATGAACACATGGTTTAGGCAGCACCTGGCTTGGGAAATTGAGCTGGCTGGATTTCAGTACCTATTTGTCTCTGCCCTGGCACTACAGATAATGAACATTCCTGCACTACTGTGCTTGTTCCAATCTCTTTCTGGTGGCCCCACTTTCCAGTTACACCATGAGACTGAATAAATATTTGTTTACACAATGTGCTTGTTATTTGCCTCAGCAAGCAGTAAAGAATGACTCAGAAGAGTTGGTGGTGGGAGTAGCCGCTGTGGGTGGGTGTAGTCAGGGAAGGCCTTCGGAATGTGGAAAGAATGTGGATACATGGGAACTGGGGAAAGATGCTCTATCTTCAGAAGATTTTTATCTATTTTCATTTAGGAGTCAAAACCCACACTACATGGCAAATAGCAGGCTTTTAGATCAGTAGTATGCACTGTTGTAGGATATACACTACAGTATGCACTATTGATCTTCTTTAAGAACTCCTTAGAAGGTAGAGAGTTCTAAAGTTAAGCATCTTACAGGGGATTCTACTATGTAATATATTCAAGGGAATAAGGACTCAGTAAAAGGGTATATATTTAAAGAGAAATAGTGCATAAGGTATGAGATGACCCATGGGCTGTTTTCTATTGCTGATGCTGGGTAGTTAATGGCAATAAATTCCTTCTTAACTCAAATAAAGTAATGACAGATAAACCAAAGGCCACAAATCGTTTTTTGTTTTGTTTTTGTTTTTGTTTTTATTATGTTATGTTAATCACCATACATTACATCATTAGTTTTTGATGTAGTGTTCCATGATTCATTGTTTGTGTATAACACCCAGTGCTCCATGCAGAACGTGCCCTCTTTAATACCCATCACCAGGCTAACTCATCCCCCCACCCCCCTCCCCTCTAGAACCCTCAGTTTGTTTCTCAGAGTCTATAGTCTCTCATGGTTCGTCTCCCCCTCCGATTTCCCCCCCTTCATTTTTCCCCTCCTGTTATCTTCTTCTTCTTTTTTTTTTTTTAACATATAATGTATTATTTGTTTCAGAGGTACAGGTCTGTGATTTAACAGTCTTACACAATTCACAGCGCTCACCATAGCACATACCCTCCCCAATGTCTATCACTCAGCCACCCCATCCCTCCCACCCCCCACCACTCCAGCAACCCTCAGTTTGTTTCCTGAGATTAAGAATTCCTCATATCAGTGAGATCATATAATACATGTCTTTCTCTGATTGACTTATTTCGCTCAGCATAATACCCTCCAGTTCCATCCACATCTTTGCAAATGGCAAGATTTCATTCCTTTTGATGGCTGCATAATATTCCACTGTATATATGAACCACATCTTCTTTATCCATTCATCTGTCGATGGACATCTTGGCTCTTTCCACAGTTTGGCTATTGTGGACATTGCTGCTATGAACATTGGGGTGCACGTGCCCCTTCAGATCACTACATTTGTATCTTTGGGGTAAATACCCAGTAGTGCACTTGCTGGGTCATAGGGTAGCTCTATTTTCAACTTTTTGAGGAACCTCCATACTGTTTTCCAGAGTGGTTGCATCAGCTTGTGTTCCCACCAACAGTGTAGGAGGGTTCCCCTTTCTCCACATCCTTGCCAACATCTGTCGTCTCCTGACTTGTTAATTTTAGCCATTCTGACTGGTGTGAGGTGGTATCTCATTGAGGTTTTGATTTGGATTTCCTTGATGCTGAGCGATGTTGAGCACTTTTTCATGTGTCTGTTGGCCGTTTGGATGTCTTCTTTGGAAAAATGTCTGTTCATGTCTTCTGCCCATTTCTTGATTGGATTATTTGTTCTTTGGGTGTTGAGTTTGATAAGTTCTTTATAGATTTTGGATACTAGCCCTTTATCTGATATGTCATTTGCAAATATCTTCTCCCATTCTGTCGGTTGTCTCTTGGTTTTCTTGACTGTTTCTTTTGCTGTGCGAAAGCTTTTTATCTTGATGAAGTCCAAATAGTTCATTTTTGCCCTTGCTTCCCTTGCCTTTGGCGATGTTTCTAGGATGTAGTTGCTGTGGCTGAGGTCGACGAGGTTGCTGCCTGTGTTCTCCTCTAGGATTTTGATGGACTCCTGTCTCACATTGAGGTCTTTCAACCATTTTGAGTCTATTTTTGTGTGTGAGGTAAGGAAATGGTCCAGTTTCATTCTTCTGTATGTGGCTGTCCAATTTTCCCAACACCATTTGTAAAAGAGACTGTCTTTTTTCCATTGGATATTCTTTCCTGCTTTGTCAAAGATGAGTTGACCATAGAGTTGAGGGTCCATTTCTGGGCTCTCTATTCTGTTCCATTGATCTATGTGTCTGTTTTTGTGCCAGTATCATACTGTCTTGATGATGACAGCTTTGTAATAGAGCTGGAAGTCCGGAATTGTGATGCCACCAGCTTTGCTTTTCTTTTTCAACATTCCTCTGGCTATTCGGGGTCTTTTCTGGTTCCATACAAATTTTAGGATTATTTGTTCCATGTCTTTGAAAAAAGTGGATGGTATTTTGATGGGGATTGCATTGAATGTGTAGATTGCTCTAGGTAGCATTGACATCTTCACAATATTTGTTCTTCCAATCCATGAGCATGGAACGTTTTTCCATTTCTTTGAGTCTTCCTCAATTTCTTTCATGAGTATTTTATAGTTTTCTGAGTACAGATCCTTTGCCTCTTTGGTTAGATTTATTCCTAGGTATCTTATGGTTTTGGGTGCAATTGTAAATGGGATCGACTCCTTAATTTCTCTTTCTTCTGTCTTGTTGTTGGTGTATAGGAATGCCACTGATTTCTATGCATTGATTTTATACCCTGCCACTTTACTGAATTTCTGTTTGAGTTCTAGCAGTTTTGGGGTGGAGTCTTTTGGGTTTTCCACATAAAGTATCATATCATCTGCAAACAGTGAGAGTTTGACTTCTTTGCTGATTTGGATGCCTTTGATTTCTTTTTGTTGTCTGATTGCTGTGGCTAGGAATTCTAATACTATGTTGAATAGCAGTGATGATAGTGGACATCCCTGCCGTGTTCCTGACTTTAGGGGGAGAGCTCTCAGTTTTTCCCCATTGAGAATGATATTCGCTGGGGCTTTTTCATAGATGGCTTTTATGATATTGAGGTATGTACCCTCTCTCCCTATACTCTGAAGAGTTTTGATCAAGAAAGGATGCTGTACTTTGTCAAATGCCTTTTCTGCATCTATTGAGAAGATCATATGGTTCTTGTTCTTTCTTTTATTAATGTATTGTATCACATTGATTGATTTGCGGATGTTGAACCAACCTTGCAGCCCAGGGATAAATCCCACGTGGTTGTGGTGAATAATCCTTTTAATGTACTGTTGGATCCTATTGGCTAGTATTTTGGTGAGAATTTTTGCATCCATGTTCATCAAGGGTATTGGTCTGTAATTCTCCTTTTTGATGTAATTCTCCTTTGTCTGGTTTTGGGATCAAGGTAATGGTGGCCTCATAAAATGAGTTTGGAAGTTTTCCTTCCATTTCTATTTTTTGGAACAGTTTCAGAAGGATAAGTATTAATTCTTTTTTAAATGTTTGGTAGAATGCCCCTGGGAAGCCATCTGGCCCTGGGCTTTTGTTTGTTGGGAGATTTTTCATTACTGCTTCAATTTCCTTAGTGGTTATAGGTCTGTTCAGGTTTTCTATTTCTTCCTGGTTCAATTTTAGTAGTTTATACATCTCTAGGAATGCATCCATTTCTTCCAGATTATCTAATTTGCTGGCATAGAGTTGCTCATAATATGTTCTTAGAATTGTTTGTATTTCTTTAGTGTTGGTTGTGATCTCTCCTCTTTCATTCATGATTTTATTGATTTGGGTCATTTCTCTTTTCTTTTTGGTAAGTCTGGCCAGGGGCTTATCAATCTTGTTAATTCTTTCAAAGAACCAGCTCCTAGTTTTGTTGATCTGTTCTACTGTTCTTTTGGTTTCTATTTCATTGATTTCTGCTCTGATCTTTATTATTTCTCTTCTCCTGCTGGGTTTAGGCTTTATTTGCTGTTCTTTCTCCAGCTCCTTTAGGTGTAGGGTTAGGTTGTGTACTTGAGACCTTTCTTGTTTCTTGAGAAAGGCTTGTATTGCTATATACTTTCCTCCTAGGACTGCCTTTGCTGCATCCCAAAGATTTTGAAGAGTTGTGTTTTCATTTTCATTTGTTTCCATGAATTTTTTGAATTCTTCTTTAATTTCCTGGTTGACCCGTTCATTCATTAGTAGGATGCTCTTTAGCCTCCATGTATTTGAGTTCTTTCCGACTTTCCTCTTGTGATTGAGTTCTAATTTCAAAGCATTGTAGGAATGGGCCAAAGAGGTAACGTCTCCTTTCCAGGGCTGCTGTGAAGACATAAAGCCATGGCTGACTTTGGTCGCAGGGGCTGCAGTACTGGGCTGTGGCTGGGAGTCTCTCACATTGGCTTTGCCCAGGAACCAGCTGCTTCAGACCTCATCTGCATCTCACCAGTGTTTCTGGTTTTAAGGTTTCCACTGAGTTCAGGTGGATTTCTGTCTAAGGTCCAGGAAGTTATTTGTTTTATCACTGTGGTGCAATCAAGGAGAAAGTGGGAAAGACACAGAGAATCCCCTCGAAATTGAGGAGGGGTTCTGAGAAGCTCTGAGAGCAGATCAGAGTTGAGCAGACTTTCACAGGTGGAGATGAGTAAGGTGTGGGCATGGTGGAGGTAAGTGCTTAACCAAACTTTCAGCTGAAGGAGAGTAGGGTGTATTCCAGGAACAGTATGATCTTTGTTGAATTAGAAGAAAACATTATTACTGCAAATATAATCTGAGGACAAAACTGTTAGCCTTAAAAGACCCATGTTTGAATCAGCTCTTTGCAAAATATTGAAGTGACTTTTAAAATTATCGTTGTATCAGAGAAGTTGTATGGAAAGAATGGGTGAGACCGACCTAATCAAGATGGAGGTCTTCAGGAAGGACGCTGGCAACCTGTCACTTACATTGCAGAGTTCAATGTCTATGGTTTTTGGAAAACCCAGAGACCACTAACATTTGTTTTCAAATCCCCTGGTCAACTTGCTCAAGGACAGATTACTTAAACTGACTACTATTTTCTAACTAATTATTTTCGTTGGAAAGCATAAAGTATGATTCACCTTGTTCACTGCAGTTATCTTCTGTCCTGTCACCTCCCTCTCCTGTAAATCTTGTCTTTACCTTTGTTGACCAGACTACAGACTGTGTTTCCCCTCATATGAATAAATTGCATGTAAATAAGTATGTCTCTAAATTTTTCCTTGGCACCTGTCAAGCCCCTCGGGTTGTAGTAGACTGGAATCTAATGCATGTTGGTGTCGACATGCAAACATTCTGGTCTGGCGAGGGGATAGTGTGTGGCAAGAATAGCCTGAATCCTTCCTTCAGGTATTCTAGAAAGCACCCCAAATAAGATTTTTAGATATTTTCTCTTAAAAAAAAAAGGAAGCTTTTGATCTATTTTTTTAAATTATAAAACTTCCTGTTTCTTCATTTATTTAATGAATGAGAACAACCTGATTTACTTCACGTGTTACAAAAATCACTCTGGTGTGGAGAATCGGTCAGAGAGATAGAAGGTATAGAGGTGGAGAGCCAATATGGCCACCATGTTGGTAATCATGGGGATGGTAGCACCTGGCTAGTAGAATAGTGGAGGGGAGTGAAGTGGGCAGATTTGGGGTGTATTTGGTGAGTAAAGTGTTCCTGATGGGCTATTGGGAGAATTCAAGAAAGGGGAAGAGTTAGGGTTGGCTTTAAGTTTTTCTGGGCTGAGGAAGACTGAGGGCTAGGTTGGGAGCGTTCTGAGAGAACAGAAAACATGTTTGGTGGATTATAAATCAAAAGTTTAATTTTGAATGCAGTAAGTGTAAAATGATTGTAAGAAATACAAATTACTATATTAAGTAGGGAGTTGGAAAAATAGGTTTGGAGTTCAAAAGTCAGATCTGAGTTAGAGTTATTTTCTGATTGTTGCTGGTATTTAGGAAAGCCATCAATATTTATGCATAATGACTCCTGTTTTAATATATATATATATTTTAAGTTTTATTTATTTAGATAGAGAGCACGAATTGGAGGGGAGGGGCAAAGGGAGAGGGAGAGAGAGGACCTCAAACAGACTCCACACTGAGTACAGAGCCAGACGCGGGGCTCGATCTCAGACCCGGAGATCATGATCTGAGCTGAAATCCAGAGTCAGACACTTAAGCAGTTGAGCCACCCAGATGCCCCCGTTTTAATATTTTTTATGTATTTCCAAGAAAATTTGAAATATCAAAAATTATATTATAAAAGTATTTCAGTGAGAAAAACACCAGAGCAAAAAGTTTCCAACATGCAATAGCATTTTTTTTCTGACAGCCATCTCTATGAAATTTATTCTTGCAAATTATATTCCCTAGTGATAAATCACATGCCATTAAACACTCAAATAGAAAAGTCTCATTTGTCTTGTATCCAGATATCTTTCTAATATTCAAAAAATATTTAATAGTTCTTGCTCTTCTGTTGCTGAAAAATTCTATCCCAAAGCCATTAGGCTGGTAGAGTAAGGTCAATATCTGCATAGTGGGGAGTGGGGAGGTGGAGGTTTTTACAGTTATATTGTTTTTATGTTGGGGAATGTCCTTGTTTATAAGAAATATTTGCCAGCATATTCAGAGGTGAGGATTATCACAACTACAGCTATTCTCAAATGGCTTAGGAAAAAAGTTTTTTGTACTGTGCTTGTAGCCTTTTTGTAAGTTTGATGTTATTTCAGAATTCAAAAAAGAAACGAATATTTTTCAGCTGATTCACTTACACTTTCTAGGTGCACAAATTAAAACATTTTCTGATGCAAGTAACAGAAATCATAAACAAAAGGAAAATGTATTAGGATTTAAGAAGGCTTCATGGAGTCCAAGAACCCGAGAGAGTCTCAGGTATGCACTGGAACCAGGGACTGAAGGTGATTAGAATACTCTTTGTCTTCACTTCTCTCTGTATATCCTCTTTGTTTTTCTCTCTGCAGACCATTCTTTCCTGCTTCTCAGTCAACTATGGCTACCACCTACTTCAAGGTTTCACATACCACCGTTTTAGGTACTCAGAGAAAGACTAAGGCAGGGTCAAGTCCAAACATCTGGGGAAGGGGCTTTGCATAGCCCAGCTCAGGCTAAGGGTTTTTCTCCATCAGTCAGCTGTTGCCAGATGGTGGAGTCCCATTGTACTAACCTGGACATTCTTTAAATGACCACAGGGACAAAATGGTAGGGCATAGGGGCAGTTTCCAGAAAAGGGGAAAAGTTTCCAAAAATGAAAGGAACTCTACAGACCCTAAAGTAAACTTTTAGGGCGCCTGGGTGGCTCAGTCAGTTAAGTGTCTGTCTTCGGCTCAGGTCATGATCCCAGGGTCCTGGGATTGAGCCCCACATTGGGCTACCTGCTCAGCGGGGAGCCTGCTTCTCCCTCTCCCTCTGCTTGCTTCTCCCCCTGCTTGCTCTCTCTCCCTGTCAAATGAATAAATAAAATCTTTAAAAAAAATAAAGTTTTAGATGACTAGAAATATAATTATATTGTCCACAAATCATGACTTGTTTTCTTTTCCCTCCTAGTCATAGAATTCTTATTTCTGTTTCATCTTCCTTTTTGTATTTGCTACCATTTCCAAATATTATAAAATGGTAACGGTTGTAGAGGCCATCCTTGAAGGTTTTATGTATGAAGCTGGCTTTTGGTTTAAGAGAGGGAATCTTTCTCATATTGATGAATTATCATTCTGGGTCTAGTTTCTGAAGAGTTCAACAGAAATGGATGATGGAGTTTATTGAAGATATTCTTGGTATGAATGAAAGAATTCGCCTTTTTCCTGATGCCCGTGTAAAACTTATATATATATATATATATATATATATATTTTTTTTTTTTATTTTTAAGATTTCATTCACTTCTTTGACAGAGAGAGACACAGGGAGAGAGGGAACACAAGCAGGGGGAGCGGGGGAGGGAGAAGCAGGCCTCCCGCGGAGCAGGGAGCCCGATGCGGGGCTCAATCCCAGGACCCTGGGATCATGACCTGAGCCGAAGGCAGACGCTTAACAACTGAGCCACCCAGGTGCCCCAAAACTAATATATTTCTTAATATTCAACTGTTCTTGAATTCATAGTTCAAACCAGGGATTGGCAAAATGCAGCTGCTGGGCCACTCCAGGGGGCCTGTGTTTGTAGTGTCCTGGAGGTAAACATGGGTTTTTACATTTTTAAACGTTTTTTTTTTGAAAGAAAGAAAGAAAAGAAAGAAAGAAAGAAAGAAAGAAAGAAAGAAAGAAAGAAAGAAAAGAAAGAAAGAAAGAAAGAAAGAAAGAAAGA